>NC_137819.1:52669145-52676645 GCF_963921795.1 Nannobrachium achirus | reverse complement strand
TTTCATTAGCTCTGCTGTGTGCGCGCGCGTGTGTGTGTGCGTGTGCGTCTGTGTGTGCGCGTGTGTGTGTGAGAGAGAGAGAGAGAGTGTGTGTGTGTGTGTGTGTGTGTGTGCGTGTGTGCGTGCGTGCGTACGTGCGTGCGTGCGTGCGTGCGTGCGTGCGTGCGTGCGTGCGTGCGTGCGTGTGCGCGCGTGCGAGTGTGTGTGTGTGTGTGTGTGTGTGTGTGTGTGTGTGTGTGTGTGTGTGTGTGTGTGTGTGTGTGTGTGTGTGTGTGTGTGTGTGTGTGTGTGTGTGTGTGTGTGTGTGTGAGAGGGAGAGAGAGAGAGAGAGAGATGAGTATGTAATCTCTCTGACATCAGGCTTGGAAGGAGGGACAACACTCCAGGGGTTGACAGATAATAGGCCTTCTTGGGACGAAGGGTGACGAAGGGGAGCCTCATTTTACAGTAGCTGTTTGATCAATTACAATATTGATAGTTAGCGAGTGGCTGTCACAAAGTGTCACATGTCACATCTACAGTACGATTTGACCTGCTTATGACGACCACGAAGACTTACCGTGGTCATTTCTGTGATCATGTTTTTGTTACTTAAAGGAATACTGTGCTTCAAAATAACTTTTTTTTCCCTCTATCGATTACTCACACTTGAATTCGTATTTAGTTTTTGTCTCATTCCTCAGCCAATAATTTGATGACCAGCAGTGGTTCCCTATGGAGACACAAAGAGCCTGCTTTGTTCCCTATGGAGGCTTTGTTCCCTATGGAGACACAAAGAGCCTGCTTTGTACCCTATGGAGACACAAAGACCCTGCTTTGTACCCTATGGAGACACAAAGAGCCTGCTTTGTTCCCTATGGAGACACAAAGAGCCTGCTTTGTTCCCTATGGAGACACAAAGAGCCTGCTTTGTTCCCTATGGAGACACAAAGATCCTGCTTTGTTTCCTATGGAGACACAAAGAGCCTGCTTTGTTCCCTATGGAGACACAAAGAGCCTGCTTTGTTCCCTATGGAGACACAAAGAGCCTGCTTTGTTTCCTATGGAGACACAAAGAGCCTGCTTTGTTCCCTATGGAGACACAAACCGCCTCCTCAAATGATTGGCTTAGGAATGCGACAAAAACAAGAAATGGGGTGAGTAATCGTCATTTTGGGGGTGAACTATTCCTTTAAGCTTGCTTTTCTTGACCACAATGTTAACATTATTTTGGATTATTGAGATGCTATAGGTTGATTGCTTACTTGGTATCCTATAGTTTATAAATGTACAGTAATTGTTTAGACAGGTGCTATACAGTAGGTTACAGTAGATTATAGTTTACTGAGGCACCACTACACTGTCTCTCCTCTTATGATGTATGTGTCTACAGCACTGTTTCTCAACCTTTTTTCTGCATGGGCACACTTTTCATGTCCCAAGAATCCATGGGCACACCAACAGAATAGGGGGGTGTAAATATCGTCACTGTCGGGAAGAAACTTTGTATCTCCAAGTTTCAAATTTGTACGTTTCGTCGCAAAGTAAAGCCCTTGCTTCATCGTACGAGGCTGTCGCACAACATAGATAAAACAGCAGATCTACAAGCACACAACGCCTCGCACCGCGAGGCGTTGTGTGCTTGTAGATCGGCTGTTTTCACTAGTTTAAATCATTTTTTTAAATGATAAATACAATACTGGCTTTCAAGCTGTTTCAAGGGGCACACTTGACCCTTCTCAGGGGCACACCAAAGGTCCCCAGGCACAGTGTGAGAAACACTGGTCTACAGTACCTTGCTTATTGTATGTCGCTCTGGATAAGAGCGTCTGCATGCCTAATTTAACTCTGGGAATGGACAAAATGTACCCAAATGGACCCATAAGGGTCCTCTCTCAGAGCTTTGATTGATTGATTGAAGAGTTTATTAGTTTGCATAGGAAAAGGTACAGTTTCATGACGGTACAGTTCACTGGTACAAGGTCTACTAAAAGGAGATCCATGAAAAGACTAAGCTTATTTCCACAGGAAACCATTTAAGTATCTCATATAACATTGAATGACAGACGAATAGAACACAGTACTTGGTGTTGGAGTTTTTGTGTTTTAAAGGTGCTGTAAGTGATATTGTTTGGTTTAAACAAAACTAAAATCGTTAAAAAGATAAAGCTCTTCCTCAAGCTTCACTTGTTTATCCTGTATCCTGTATGAGTATTCTCTCCTGATTGGATGAAACTGGTATCCTGAGCTGAAAATCGTCGTTGTCGGGTGGAAACCTTGTATCTCCAAGTTTCAAATTTGTACGTTCTTTCGCAAAGTAAAGCCCTGCTTCATCGTACAAGGCCGTCGAACAAAAGTAGTGAAAACAGCCGATCTACAAGCACACAACGCCTCGCGGTGCGAGGCGTTGTGTGCTTGTAGATCGGCGGTTTTGGACATACAAGGTTTTCACCCGACAGCGACGAAATGTCTTTTCAGAGCAGAAAGAGCTGGTGAGACAGAATGACCCCTGTTACTGACCACTCTATAGTAATGATCACTATTGGAATATAGAGCTATATCCAACACATATTTGATCAAAATAACAAATAACAAGAGAAAACCACAAGGGCCAAACCTATACAGTAACTTCATTTACCACATTTTCTGCATTCGGGGTCGGCGGCCCCCGGACTCTGAAACCAGAACGTTCTCTTCTCTCTCTCTCGCCCATATCTCGGCGCCATTCTCATATACTCATTTGTTGCCACTCTATGATATCACAGCGCATTTCCCAACCAATAAACGGAGGCACTCTTCTGTAGAAATGTATTTATCTTTCACATAAACTCCATTCCGGCTCCACTGGTCTCTCTCCAGTAGCTCTCCCTGGTACTTAATTTCTATTAATGGTTCTGCGACTGCCGCTTGAATCCAATCCAGCGCTAGTCGGGAGAGCAGTGAGTGCACATGAGGAAATATGCAATAGGCAATTATCCACCGTAATGTGTATGGCCTAACCGCTAATGCGTCTGTGCTCATTCTGTGTTGCCTGAAAAGCGTGAGTCCCTGGCCTCATATATGCATACATTAACTTAACTGTGTTTTGCGGAAGCTGCCGTAATATTGTATAGTTTAGTGTGTGTGCGTGTGTGTGTGTGTGTGTGTGTGTGTGTGTGTGTGTGTGTGTGTGTGCGTGTGTGCGTGTGTGCGTGTGTGTGTGTGTGTGTGTGCGTGTGTGTGCGACTGTGCGTGTGTGTGTGTGTGTGTGTGTGTGAGATAGCACCGGATGTGTCACATGCCCCTTATTACAAGTGATGGAAAAAAAGGTGTTTTCTTGCACATAGTAGAGTGTTTCAGTCACACTTCGCGCGAATGCACGGTACAGAGCGCTCGCCACGCACGAGCACGAAACGTGCACTCACAATCACATGTGCGCAGTGTGTGCACTCACAAACACGCACAAACACAAGTGTATGTACATATCGTCGTTGTCGGGTGAAAACCTTGTATGTCCAAAACCGTTCGTTTTGCCTTTATCGTTTTAAAAAAATGATTTAAACTAGTGAAAACAGCCGATCTACAAGCACACAACGCCTCGCACCGCGAGGCGTTGTGTGCTTGTAGATCTGCTGTTTTCACTACTTTTGTGGGGCGGCCTTGTGCGATGAAGCAGGGCTTTGCTTCGTGAAAGAACGTACACATTTGAAACTTGGCGATACAAGGTTTCTGCCCGACAACGGCGATATGCGCACGCGCACACACACTCGCACACAGAACAGCAGCACAGTCTATCTCTATCCAGGTAAACCGAAGCCAGATAATAATCGTAATCAACGCTGTCACCTGAGTAGCTTGTGATGGGAAAAAAAGAAAGAAATACAACTTGTTTGTTTTTTTTGTTTTCAGAGCGAGAGCCAACAGTGTTTCTATTACACCTCCTTGGTTTCCTCCAGGGTCCTCCCATGTCTGTGCTGCGGCTGTCAGCTGCTTGTAGGCTACGCTTAACGCAGCTCCACGGGGCTGTGACTGTGAGGCAATAACAGGTCGGTGCGCTTGTAAACCCTGTTTTCTTTTTTACTTATAAGTAAAAGTATCAATTCCACTAGGTATAGGAATACTCTGTCAGAAGTAAAAGTCCGGTATTCGTATCACAATGTACTTAAAGTACTCATTATGCTGAATGTCCTGTCCAGTGCTCAAAATGTATAAAACAATTTTTTGAAAATAGCAGATCTATGTTCAAATAGCCACGTATATATAGGGCTGTGGTGGTTAAAGCAGTGGCAGAGGGAGAGCGGAGCCCAGGATTACAGTTTACTTTAGGCAATTGGCACTGGGTGAAAAATGGGTTACAAAATCTTGGGATATAAATGATATATATTAAAGTAAAGTACTATGTAACTTTCCCGCTCTCTCGCGGATTCGATCCCGGTTTCCAGCGCTGACAGTGAGTGCCGACATTTTTACCATTGATCTAATGGAGCTGGCCTGCTTGCTTAGGGAATACATTTAAATCCTGACCATCAGGTCAAAATTCATGTCAGATCCTGTGACTGACGTGACTTGACACAATCTAAATGTCTCAATATTAGAGCAGTGAGACAAAATACAATCAAGTTACAGTTTATTGCAGAGGTCTTCCAAATCTTTGTGTGAAAGAAACCTTTTTTTTACCAGAGAACTTTTGCCAAAAATAGCAGATCACTGCGAGGTGTTGTGAGCTTGTAGATCGGCTATTTTAGGCAAAGGGGTTTAGTGTAGAGGGGAAAAAGAACAGACTAAGTACAGAGTGAAAGGTCAACTTTTTTAAAGTATTGACGGTCAAATGGTTAAATATCTGAAAACACAAATTGACATGAATCCACAATACTTCATCTCTCTCTCAACTAAGGGGTCCTTGGCCTGAAAACGTTGAAGAGCCCTGGTATATTGTATTAACATACTCAATCTACAGATTGAACAAAATGACATTTTATTCACTAAAACACATCTACAAAGTAACTAAAGCTGTAAGAATAATTGTAAAAGCACAATACGTACAGTATTTGCCTCTGAGGTGTAGCGGAGTAGAAGTAATAACAAATACTCAAGTGAAAAAAAGATGATACTCAAGTAACAGTACTTGATTAGATGTACTCTCCAGCGCTGGATTTAACGCAGCTCGGCGGGACGGTGACAGCGAGGCCATAACAGGTCCTTGCCGCTTGTAAAGCCCCAATCTGCAGTGGAAACAGAGAGCCAATAAAAACCCTGAGGACTCCGCACACAAGAACAACCCTATTAGAGCCTCCGTAATGATACCCGCGCTGTAAAGAAGAAAAACGCCCCGAGTTAAAGGAACACTGAGAGTGTCGAGATCGGACCCTCCGGGTTTGATTGGGTCAGTTGTTTTTTTTTACACTCTTGGCATTACATCAACACTGGGGAGTTTTACTGTGTGTGGAGACTGGAGACACACTCACACACACACACACACACACACACACACACACACACACACACACACACACCAAGGTGTGTTAAAGTTTTACGGCGTTAGGTCAGTGATGAGGTGGGCTCGGATATGATGGGGACGGGGCCTAATAGGTTGTTTTACAGCTGCTGGTGCGCGCACACCGTACGCGTGTGTACACACACGAGCGCAAACGCAGGCATGCAGAAATGCCTACACACGTGCATGTCGTCGTTGTCAGGTGAAAACCTTGTATGTCCAAAACCGTTCGTTTTGCATTTATCATTTTAAAAATGATCTAAGTTAGTGAAAACAGCCGTTCTACAAGCTCTACAGATCTACAAGATCTGCTGTTTTCACTACTTTTGTGCGACGGCCTTGTATGATGAAGCAGGGCTTTACTTTGCGAAAGAACGCACACATTTGAAACTTGGAGATACGAGGTTTCCACCCGACAACGACGATGTACTGTACCAGTATGTGTCTGTGTGGATGCATGTACCGGTATAGGCTACAGTAGATTGCTGTGGTCAACGTGTGTGTGTGCGTGCGTGCACGTGCATGTTTTTCTCGACCGTGCGGTGCTCGCGAACAGCGTGCTGCTGTATGTAACACACACAGCGCGGCCCTTCTCCTCCTTATCGGCTGCATGGCCTCAGATAGCTGCGTGGGGTGACTTATGCATGCGGGGGGAAACAGAAATAGTGCGATGCTGGGGATTGGAGAGCGACCCCCTCCGTGTTAAGAGTCTCTCCTTAGAGGTATTGTGCACGCATGCACACACACACACACAGGCACACACGCACACGCACGCACACGCACGCACACAAACATTGACACATGAATGCACACGCTGACCTGCTTGATAGGAAGGTATAGCAGAAGTCACCCTCCAGTGGAACTCATCTAACTTGAGACCTGGAGTCATGCCATGCTTTCCACTTGATCAGTTAGTGCCTTTTACAAGAGGCAGCGAGAGAGAGAGAGAGAGAGAGATGAGATGAGATGAGACGGTGAGAGAAAGAGAGCGGGGCCAGAAAGAGACGAGCTCTTTAGGGCCTGGTGAAGACATTCCTCTGGTTTCTTTTCTCTTCAGTGTGATTACAAGGAGTCTGGAAAGCCTCCTGTCGGGGTGTGAGCGCGGCTTGGCCTCCGCAGCATGCTCGTCTCCAGACGCTTATAGAGGGGCCTCAAGGACGTCCAGCAAATAACGAACTCGTCCATCAGAGAGCCCCGGCCGAGCAGACAGACAACGCACAGAGAGAGAGAGGCGTCTGTCTTTGTGCGGCGCGCTGATAATCAATGTGCTGCTGCACCGCCGAGGAGAAAGAGAGGGAGTATTGGGGACTCGCAGCGTGGGGGGAGACAGTGATGTTTTCTGCAATGAGACATGAATGGACTTGAATAGAGATCCCTGCTGAAACACTGCACCTTCGTCGCGCGCTCGCGAGTGCACCGGTGTCTATATTTCTACTTTCATGCATATATGCATGGTCGACGTGTTTGTGCGAATGAGCGTGTGTGTGCGCGCACACCCGCATTGTTGGACAGAAACCTTGTATTTCCAAGTTTCAAATTTGTACGTTTTTTTCACCAAGTAAAGCCCTGCTTCATCATACAAGGCCGTCGCACAAAAGTAGTGAAAACAGCCGATCTACAAGCACACAACGCCTCGCACCGCGAGGCGTTGTGTGCTTGTAGATCTGCTGTTTTCACTAGTTTAGTGAGGCGTTGTGTGCTTGTAGATCTGCTGTTTTCACTAGTTTAGTGAGGCGTTGTGTGCTTGTAGATCTGCTGTTTTCACTAGTTTAGATAAATACAAAACGAACGGTCTTGGACATACAAGGTTTCCACCCGACAACGACGATATATACCGGTATACACTGTGTGTGCGCGTGTGTGTGTGTGTGTGTGTGTGTGTGTGTGTGTGTGTGTGTGTGTGTGTGTGTGTGTGTGTGTGTGCGTGTGCGCGTGTGCGCGTGCGTGCGCGCGCGTGCGTGCGTGTGTCTGTAGCACACAGGCCTTCCTTGGGGGAATGAAATCCTAGCCAGTGAGTTCCATCCCAGAGCTAAATTACACAGGCCAGC
>NC_137819.1:52631645-52661645 GCF_963921795.1 Nannobrachium achirus | reverse complement strand
GTATGGAGGGGTGGAAAATGTATGTGTAGCAAATTGTTGAAAAGACACGGAAGGGGTCCTAAACGCGACGATGGGAGATACAACCAATGATATTGCCGTTGTCGGGTGGAAACCTTGCATGTCCAAAACCGTTCGTTTTTATCATTTAAAAAAATGAACTAAACTAGTGAAAACAGCCGATCTACTAGCACGCAACGCCTCGCACCGCGAGGCGTTGTGTGCTTGTAGATCTGCTGTTTTCACTACTTTTGTGTGGCAGCCTTGTCTGATGAAGCAGGGCTTTACTTCGCGAAAAAACATACAAATTTGAAACTTGGAGATACGAGGTTTCTGCCCGAGAGTGACGATATGCTCTTGTATTATGCACCATACATGTGTGTGTGAACCCTCGACGAGCGCGGCAGACTCCACCCTTCTAATTTTAGATTCTGTCCGTTCTAGCGAGTCTACTTCTGTGCTAAATCCCTTCCCATTGTGGCTGCCGTATCCCTCTATATAGAAAGGTTAAACACACCTAAGCAGAGGCAGTGTGACTGATGCAGGGGCTGTTTCTAAATGTTAATGATGCCCTCAGGGCTGAGAGCCATACACCGCAGTATCCCTCCATAGAGTTATGGCACGCTGGTTATGGTATAGTGGCTCCATCTGGGCACGCGTACCTACGCACGCACAAACGCACACGCACATGCGCACGCGCGCACACAGGGGCGTCACAAGGGGGGGGAAAGTGGGACTGAGTTACTAGGGCCCTAGGTGGAGGGTCCTTAATTATATTGAAAAATAGCAGATATACAAGCTCACAGCGCGGCACTGAGTGCTGTTAATCACACAGAGACGCGTGTCCTTGAGTAAGACGCGAGTCGACACATGAAGACTCCATCTGTACCCAGGGCCCAGAATTTGGTGCGACACCCCTGCACGCACACACACACACACACACACGCACACGCGCTCACACACACCCATTCAAGTGTGTGCTCATAAAGCGCACGGGCAACACGGGACGGCCCACAGTATGGCTTGGAACGCAGCCAGGAGTGCTTCCAGTGAGTGGTCAGGGGGAGAAATCAATCAAACACGGCTTGTCAGACCCCTGAATCCATTATGGCAGAGAGAGAGTGGTGAGGCTTGAGTAAACAGGGATGACAAGGAGAGACAATTAGCCCAGGAACACAGGCTGTTGTTTTTAGTGGCAGGCTTGGGATTTGGGGAGTCCTGCGCTTCTTGGCCTAGTTTGGCTCGGCTCAGCTTTAGCTCAGCCCGGGCTCATCTCGCTAAAGGGGGGGGGGGGGGGGGGGGGTCTCCCCTCGCGGCTTTGCCGGTAATTCTTTTGGCCCTCTCGGTGTTTTATGCTCTCCCCGCTTTACAGCAAAGCAGGAATAATCCATTTAATCCGTTCAGAGCGGGTACGCGTTATTGCGTATCATTATTTTATGCTTTAACTGTTGAAAAATAGCAGATATACAAGCTCACAGCGCGGCACCGAGTGCCGCGCTGCAAGCTTGTATATCTGCTATTTTTGAAAAATCGTGAAAATTTGAATTTTGACCCGATTCTATAAGTGTCTTTTGACATCCTTCTAAGGTTTTTTTGAAAAACCTATGTTTCTATGTCAGCAATCTGGCCAGCCATCGTCAAAGAAAAGGTCCTTTTCACTTGAACTGGAGCTCAGTTAGTCTGTTCTTGAGAGACTACCATGTCGGTAGTTCTCAAACCTTTTCATGTGAAGGACCCCCAAAATGATATGTATTTGGCCACGGACCCCCATCTCAAAATATCTAGTTCCAGGGACCACCCAGAAGCAAATTTTTTGTTACAAACGTTCGCTTTGAAAATACATAATATTCAATGATTTGCACACATTTTCACGAGTTTTTCAAAAATAGCAGATCTACAAGCTCGCTGTGAGCTTGTATATCTGCTATTTTTCACGGGTTAAAGCATGCAATAATTCCTAAGGCCTTAATGGGATTAAATAAACACCAGCGCTGCGGAATGATTGGGGGGAAAAGGCGTCCTCGGAGCGGCGATGCGGGGCTGCTGCATCACAGCGGTGGGGCCATTACTGTATATCAGGCCAATATACTTTGCACGTACTGTACTGACTGTGCAGAGCTCTCTGAGAGGCCACTGAACCGCTGTTCCCCCCCTCTCACTGTGATGGTGCTTTTCCTCCACCATGCTGCCGCCTCATACTCCACTCTACTTGACTGCAGTTATAGCTTCACCTTTTCTCCCACTGCAGAGAATGGTGTTCGGGCCAGAAACCTTGTATGTCCAAAAATGAAATGTAAAAAATGTGTTCCAAAGGATACAATTTCAATTGAATTAAAAAATATATTTAATAGCAAAAATGTCCAATCTTCAAGGCTGCGTGGCAACCCACCACAACGCATCTTTTGCTACTTTAGTGTGACGCTATAGTATGAGGAAGTAGGTCATTCATTACGACCGTAGGTCGCAGATTAGTATGTGAACGGTCACAGCTTGTCCGTATGTATGTATGTATGTATCTCTGTCACGCCTGACGCTGTGTTTCTATGGGTTTTGTCGTTCAGACATCACGGTCTGGCTTCACTGTGATGTCACACTAACAGAATCACTATTATGCCCATATATGGAGTTCCCTGATGTCATCAATATTAAGCCCATATCTAACAGGACTTCATATGGGAATGCCCATATATGGAGGCCATATATCAGCCACATACCACACTAACAGAATCCATATATGGCCAAGACGGATGGCCAAGACAGCCCATATCTGTGTGGCTGGTTCTACAGACAGGGCATAAAAGGGTATGATGTCAGATGTCATAGACATCATAGGACTTTCACATAACGAATAACTGAGTAAGCATGTTTGGGCTCTCACAGCATATCTCCATATACAGTACATGGATATCCATATATGGGTTCCAGGGGTCTCCATATATGGGTAACTGGTCCGATATACATCACTGCAGGTGGCCAAAAATTGGCGCGACCTTGAGGCGTCTTACTAGTTTATGAAAAAGTTGAAAAATGAAGATACAAGGTTTCTTGGCCCGACGGCAGTGATAGAAGCCCCTCACTGACTGGTCGTCATAGCGACGGCCAAACCTCTGCTTAGGAGAATGCTAAAAAACTGTAAAGTTATGCCTAATAAGGTGCTGCTCAAAATCATAGTATTTCACTTCCTAGACAGTTCTAAATACATCCTTGTCTGCATCTACCTACAAAGACACGTATCTTAAAGCCATGTTCACACGTATGTAATGATGATGAAGACATTCTTGGTAGGTAGCGCGACGTTCCAGCACAAAAATCATCACTGAATGCCGGCATTCAAAATCGGTGCACGTAGGCACAAGATTAAATATCTCTTCTGTCGGGCCGAAAGCTCAAGTGGAGTTTGGAGGTTTTGACCGAAGAGCTTTTTACTACTTTCCATTGGTTCAATATCATTTTAACCAACAAAAACCTCAAAAATGGAGTTAAGAGGTTTTGGCCAGACAGTGACGATATACTGCTCCAGTAAATTGCCAGCATTTCCAGTAAGTGTGAGTGGTGTTTTGGAGAGCACCCGTGTACATCCAGACTCCAGAGTGGGAGGTGCAAACATTATAAAAAGATTATAAAACCTTCCATGACTGTATGAGGTGTAATGCACCTGATGGCATTTGTGCAGTAAAAGCCATGAGGTGTTAAAGTAAGTCAGTCGATTGTGCAATTTTGACAGAGGAGTGTTCGGCCCCTTATGAAGTAGGAAGGAAGATGTCACTCTTTATTTAATTGTTTTACCTATCCTCATATTTTGACCTCACTCAAACAATATTACGGCTTGTGAGCTCATGCCACAGATTGTGTTTTGGTCCACTGTCTCTACCGGCATCTTCTCAGTGTTGTATTAATCCAACATAACACACAAAATGAAGCTTTCACATAAGTTCATGCAGGGCACATGAGTCATATACGGTACCCCTCAGCTGTAATCGGCTGTCAGACTGCTTATTGCTTTCAATCAGCCACGCTTATCTACACACCAATCACAGCTCATTCCCTTGACAAGGCGGTCCGTTTATGTAAGGCTCCCTCCTACTCTGGATCTCGGCTTTTCAATTCAAAGCTTGCCTCCACCACCCCAGCCTCCTCCTTATAGTTCAGAGACTTGCATTACTTTCACTTTTATTCATGTGTGCGTGGCTCTAAAGTAGACTTTAATTCAATGTTTGCGTGGCTCTCAACGGAATTCAATGTTCTATGGCTTTAATGTTAAACAGATTTTGCTTAGCATGCTTCTTTGCACAATTTCGAGAACATCTTAACACGTTAGGGGGTTCCACACGATACGCGGTTGCCGTCGGGGCTGCCGCTAGGATCAGCAGTGGCTGCACCGCGGTCAGAGACACAAACACACTCGCTCAGTGAGTAAACGCTGCGCGGTATTTCACAAAGATGAACACAATCCATCTCTCAAGTCTCACCGCCCGCGTACGCATGCACAAACGAGCACGCTCGCGGTGGATTTCACGGGACCTCGCCCGCTCGCCTCGCCGCCCCAAAACTTTGCTGCGCGGCCGAAAAAGCCGCCCGCCTCTCATTGAAAATGAATTACTAGCAGGCGGTGACCGCGTACCGCGTGGAACCCCCTTTATGCTGCCGTTGACATGTCAGCTCGTCAATGAAAGGGTTAATACCATGAAACCGTTGACGAGGCTCCTCGTCACTCTTACTGTATATACAGTAACACTGTTATGACTTACTGCACGTCTTGGCTGTCCATTCTGCATCGGTAATGTCCGCGGTTTGTTTAAATGGTTAAATGTACAAATGTTTTTTCCGGACTGAAGTATCTGTTATCCCGTAACATGTACAAGCAGCAAAGTTTTGACGTACAGAAGTAAAGTCAGGAAACTTAAACATGTCCGAGAGAAAAGTGTGTGTGCGCCCGTGTTTGGATAGGGCGGGGGTCGTGTCGCGTGTGTGCTGGGGTTGTATAAGTAAAATAACCCTATTTCTCCAACCTGCTCAATGGGTGGTGGTCGGGGCGGCTAAAATCAGGAGATAAACCGATAGCGCATGGAGTGCGGGGCGAGCGCGGTGGAGCTCTCTGGCCGACTAACTCGAACAGCCATTACTCATACGTAAACTCATTATATTGGTCTAATAGCTCTGTCTCGTGTCTCTGCCTTTACAGTGCCTCCACAGCCAGAACATTAGCGGGGGCCTATGTATGGAACCCAGCGTTAGAGTTCATTCATTCTACCCTATGGTATGGAACAGACACATAATTAACTCTACAGACATGAAGTCATTGTTCAGTTTGAGATATGGCCCTGGTGGTGGGAGAGGTAGGGACTGTATAGAACACACTGTAGGACTGACTCTGCAGCAGAGAGGACAGAGAGAGAGAGAGAGAGAGAGAGAGAGAGAGAGAGAGAGAGAGAGAGAGAGTGGAGAGGGATGGGACAGGATCACAGGCCAGGTCATGATGTCCGCCATTATGATTTGCACTTCGTCGTTGTCGAGTGAAAACCTTGTATGTCCAAAACCGTTCGTTTTGCATTCATCATTTTAGAAATGATTTAAACTAGTGGAAACAGCCGATCTACAAGCACACAACACCTCGCACCGCGAGGCGTTGTGTGCTCGTAGATCGGCTGTTTCCACTACTTTTGTGCGACGGCCTTGTATGATGAAGCAAGGCTTTACTTTGTGAAAGAACGTACACATTTGAAACGACGACTTATTTTATAGTATCTCGTCTTTATGTCCATGAAGAAAGCTCACGACTCTTTCATTCCCACTGCAACATCCATGTTAAACAACGACAATTATACTATTATGTATACGTGTTGGTACAGTGTGTACAGTATGTGTACAGTGTGTACAGTGCGTTTACATACAGTGCGTGTATACCGGTATATCCATCAACGCCTCTGAAGTACCCTGGAGCGAGGTACTGGATCCCCCAGCTGCTCAGTGGCCCTCAGTATAAAGGCCCATTACCACTGGGTCAGATAACAGATACAAAAATCTCTTTCTCCAGATATTTTTCCATTCAAGTGGATGGTAGATACAGATAAAAAAAATATCATTTTTTTTATCTGTTATCAGTGGGAATGGGCCTTAAGACTGTGGTTGTACTGGTCACCTCCCAGCTTATATTCACCAGCGTCGGCAGGTTAGCATTTCACCAGGCTAGCATTCACCAACGTCTGCAGGTTAGCATTTCACCAGGCTAGCGTTCGCCAGCGTCGGCAGGTTAGCATTTCACCAGGTTAGCATTCACCAGCGTCGGCAGGTTAGCATTTCACCAGGCTAGCGTTCACCAGCGTCTGCAGGTTAGCATTTCACCAGGTTAGCATTCACCAGTGTCTGCAGGTTAGCATTTCACCAGGCTAGCATTCACCAGCAGCGGCAGGTTAGCATTTCACCAGGTTAGCATTCACCAGCGTCTGCAGGTTAGCATTTCACCAGGCTAGCATTCACCAGTGGCGGCAGGTTAGCATTTCACCAGGTTAGGATTCACCAGCATTAGTTCTACTGAGGTTAGGGTTAGGGTTAAGGTTAGGTTTAGGTGTATCTCCGTCCCCCTGACTTTCGGCACCTCGTTGCAGCCAATCACAAGCTTCCGCTACCTTAACCCAGTTGCTTTTTTGATACACTCGGACTGAAAGACCTGCAAAAAACACTCTCCCTCTGGACGACTGATGCTGTAAGTTCCTCAGTCAGTGCCTGCCTCTGTCAGTCAGTCAGCCACGTTCACATTTATATCGCTGGCCCACGGGTCCAGCCAAAACCTAGAACAAGTAGGCCATAGTACAGTATCGGCTGAGATTGAAACATGGACCCTCTAGTTTCTTAACGGGGCGAGCAAAAGCTCCCGCCATAAAATCAAATTTATGCCTTTTGGTGGGTTTAGTCTGGGCCCTGCGCAACAAGGCCGGCCTGTGCTTTGCCGTACCCCATAAATCCGAGCCCTGAATGGGCCACTGTGCTGGATTTGGAGCCCCTGTCTGTGGAGCCATGCAGGGAGGCCCCTACAAGACAGAATTCAACCTACAAAAGCTAGTCTATTAGAAAAAGAACAGCAGGACGACTGGGAACCTTATATACTGTATAAGGCCATACAGTACCGTACGAGGGCTGTTTCGACGGAACTGGGGTCTTGGCTTAAGTATCGGTGTATTTATGGTCTTAAGAGGTATGAAAACCCATACCCCTTTGCGTGCCTCTTCTCAAAGTGCATGACTGATAGATTTGATCTGCCCCTGTGGGATAGTGTGTCTGTGTGCGTTCCCCATGGAATTGTTAATGTGTGCAGTGTGCGGTGTGCGTGTGTGCATGTGTGTGTGTGTGTGTGCGTGCGTGCGTGTGTGCGTGTGTGTGTGTGTGTGTGTGTGTGTGTGTGTGTGTGTGTGTGTGTGTGTGTGCTAGAATATTTATCAAAGGACAACACTGTGGTCTAAAAGCATCAAAAAAGTGTAGAGCGCAGCCAGCCATTCACACGCATGCACTCTGCATATATACAGAAGGTCCCTAAAGTCTGGGCTGTATTTCCTCGCACAAAGGTCTCCCACGCCTAACATATAGCCAATCTTCAAGCTCACAATGCGCCAAAGCGCGGCAAGTCGCGAGCTTGTAGATCGGTTAATTTCACCGCGCGGCACCTTCCTTCGCACTGTGTGACTGACAACAAATTAACTCTTAGACTCACATCGTCCATGAATCAAGGCGCACGCTTGAAGACGGCGAAACGCGAGAGGACTTGGAAGACGCTGGCGTGCCTGCGAAGATTATTCAGAATAACATAACATTTCACCGTGGGGATTCCTTAGAACATCACGTTCTGACTGACAGCAACTGACAGAACAGAAGTAGTAGCGATGATGAAACCGCTACATCACCATATCTGATAACTGTGTTCATATGCTCGACGCCTCCCCGACCGACCCCTTCTCTCCTCCTCCTCCCGCACACATGCATCATTCATATGAAAGCATGAGAGCCCCCTCACATGTTTGTGTGTGTGGGGTCCGTAACATCTGACACATGCATGTTTATGCTCCCAAGATACATTTGACATTTTCTGGATGACGATGAAACATTAATGATGACCTCAATAGGCTTTCACATCTTTGGCCCCCGGATCAATAAAGTGGTTAGGGGAGTAGGTCAGAGGGTCTCTAGCCCATTTAGAACGGGTACACGTTATTGTGTGTCGTTATTTTATGCTTTAACTATTGAAAAATAGCAGATATACAAGCTCATGCCGCGCTGCGAGCTTGTAGATCTGCTATTTTTGAAAAATCGTGAAAATTTAAATTTTGACCCGATTCTATAAGTGTCTTTTGAATCCTTCTAAGATTTTTTGAAAAACCTGTTTCTACTGTATGTCAGCAATCTGGCCAGCCATCGTCAAAGAAAAGGTCCTTTTCACTTAACTGGAGTTCAGTTAGTCTGTTCTTGAGAGACTACTATGTCAGTGGTTCTCAAATCTTTTCATGTGAAGGACCCCCAAAATGATATTTATTTGGCCATGGACCCCCCCCCCCCCCCCTCCCCATCTCAAAATATTTAGTTCCAGGGACCCCCCCAGAAGCAAAATTTGAGTTACAAACGTTCGCTTTGAAAATACATACTATATTCAAAGATTTGCACAAATTTTTCACGACTTTTTCAAAAATAGCAGATCTACAAGCTCGCAGCGCGGCGCTCGGTGCCGCGCTGTGAGCTTGTATATCTGCTATTTTTCACCGGTTAAAGCATTCAATAGGCCTAAATTCTAGGCCTAAATGGGCTAGAGGTGTGCGTGTGTGTGTGTGCGCGTCTGTGTGTGTGTGTGCAGTGCACGCCTTTGACTATATGGCTCCGTACACGCGCGAGCTCAGTGAGCGACTCTAAAACGCTGTCGCTAATTGGCGGCCGGGCCAGCGTCCTGTGGACTGTGGCACGGCACTCTGGGGCAGGCGGAGAGGCTGTCTGGTCTCCCCAAGTTCTCTAAAGCAGTCCCCCTCTCTCTCCCTGCCTGCGAGGCTGTGGGAGTTCCATCCATTATTGATCAGATCCAGGCATGAAAGCAGGAACGCTCAGTGGGGACTGAGCATCTTTGGCCGCACACAGAGAGAGGGGGGGGGGGGGGGGGGAATAAAATAAGCCAGCCGTGACCGGCAAAGTCTGTGTGAAAACACAGAGCTGGAAATAAAATACTGGGCCTTTCTTTCTTGTTTGTGTTCTTTCTTTCGCGTTTTAGTGAAATGTAAAATCAAAGTCGGTCTCTCGCGGATTGACTTGAATTTGTGTCCGATGAGCAGAGGCGATGTTTAACCACTTACTGTAAGCTTACAGTGTACTTAATTGAACGTATCAAAAATAGACGATCCAACAGGCTCACAAGATGTGCTTGTACTGTACAGTAGCCTAGATCCGATTTATTAGGGGGAAAAAAGAAGATCTGGTGAAATCTTTTGGACATTTTCCCCTATGACAGGGGTGGGCGACTTTGATGATGGAGAGGGCCTTTGCACATAGCAAAAATAACAGATCCGCTATTTTTGCTATTTTTTAATTGGAATCCCGAAAAGTAACTTTTTTTTTCTTGTTTTAAAATTTCAATTGTATTTAGTATATGTTCTTATGTTAACTTTATGAACTTAAAGGAGTAGTTCACCACTTTTCAACCTGTCTTCATATAATAGGTCCTCACTAATGTTCATGATAAAATATCACAATTTTTTTCTACTCAGTCCAAGTCTCCTAGGAGAGCTGTGGGAAGTTCAGAATCCATCGTCTTGTGACATCATCATTTTCCAAAAAAAAATAATTAATCAATATTTTTGAAAAAAATATTTAGATTTTTATTATCGCGAGAACAATGGCTTCCACTTTAAAATTGCAACTTTTCAGGAATAGAAAGCCTGCAGTTTCTATAAGCTGGATTGGAAATCGATGATGTCACAAGATGATGGGTTTCTGACCCGCCCACAGCCCTCCTCTGAAAAAAAAAAAAAAAAAAAAAAAGGAAAAAGCTATTTTTGAGTGAGGACCAATTATATGAACATAGGTTGAAAAGTGGTGGAGTGCCCCTTTAAATACAAACACATCGGACATAAGAAAATACAATAACATTTTAATACTAGTCATTAAGCTACTAATATAGACTGAAGTAATTAATGCTAGTCATTTTTTCCATGTTTGGAATTGTAACAGCTGAAATCAATAATATATCAGTATTCCAATATTAACCTGAGGGCCGCATTAAGTGAAGTTGGGGGGCCGCATGTGGCCCCCGGGCCGCCAGTTGCCCATGTATGCCCTATGATGACATGCCCCAAATAGGGACACCAGGTTGAAAGATGTTGATTGATTGATTGCAGAATTTATTAGAAGTTTGAAATAGAAAAAAGTACAGTTTCATGACAGTACAAATCACTGGTACAAGGTCAACTAAAAGGAGATCCTAGAAAGCCGAGGCTTATTTCCACAGGAACCACACTTTAAGTATCTCATATAACATTGAAAGACAGACGGATAGAACATAGTACTTTATCTAGGATAATATCAGTTTCAAAAACATAACATCAAATACAAAGGCAGAAAAAAAAGAAAAGGGGGGTGGGGAGCATGGCATGGGGGCTTAGTCTATTTACAAGTCACGGGTAGCAGCTGTCGGAAGGTGACTTTTCATACCAATTTTGAAGGAGGCTAGGGATTTGCTCTCCTTTAAGGCTTGTGGAAGGGCGTTCCACATGTTGATGGTATAGCAGGTGAACGAGTTAGAGCCTTGTTTAGTGTTAAATCTACGTTGATGATGACTAGTGGAGCTGCCTCTGGTGTTGTGATCGTGAACATCCTTGACCGTTAAGAAGTAGTTTGTCAGGTTAACCACTTGAACCCCAGCGTCCCTATTCTAGGGCAAACTTTCTGATCTACAAGGATCTCCAAAGTCCATTGCGACACACTGTGAGCTTGTAAACCGGCTCTCTTTTGGAAAAGATGATTTAGTGGAAGAGCAAAAACAGGAGAGAGCCTAGTGTGGAGCCCTGTGGGACTCTGGTCAACTAAGTATAGGGTTGAAGTGAAATGCTTTCATACTCTTGCAGATGATGAATTATTCCTCACCCCGACCGCATTAGAAACACAACCCCTTGCTGAGATTTCATAGCCAGATGATGACATCGTGCCATTGGGTAGCTTGCCAGGGCCTGGCGCCCGCTCAACTCGGTGCTGTTCAATGATTCAGCTGGGCTAGAAATTGACCTCCACCTCACCTTGGCAGTCCTCCCCGACCAAATGGACGTTTGGCAAGCGAAGACATCGTGCACTGGATCTACGAGCAGGCCACGCGTGATGCCAGAGATAACACACAATTACACATGGCACAGCGAGAGACGCGGACCCGCGCAGACTTCGCTCACACGTGTACACGCGGACACACGTAGGAGCCTACTACTGGGAAAGGTTACAATGCTGGTTGAAACAAAGAGGCAGATGGCGGACAATGATACAGCGCCAGCACTGGCATGGTGTTCAAAATATGCACTTTTGTGTGTGTGTGTGTGTGTGTGTGTGTGTGTGTGTGTGTGTGTGTGTGTGTGTGTGTGTGTGTGTGTGCGTGTGCGTGTGCGCGCGTGCGCGCGTGTGTGTGTGTGTGTGTGTGTGTGTGTGTGTGTGTGTGTGTGTGTGTGTGTCACCACAAGTTTAGTAGAACTTGGGAAATCAACCATGTAAGGACCATTTTTTCCTGGATCCCACAAGAGAAATGATGTTTTCATGGTTAATGCTTTTAGAGCTAAGGTTACAGTTAGGAAAAGATTGAGACTGCATGCGGTCAGGGTTAGGATTATAGGGTTAAAAATGTTTAATGGAAAACAGCCATCCCAAAACATTGCTGTCCTGAAAGGTATTGTAATATCTGTGCGTGCGTGCGTGTGTGTTTATGTGCGTGCACGTCAGACACGTGCACACATAGACATCAAAGGGGGCTTGAGCCCCTGCCCTTTTATCCGTCTGTAAAAAAGTGCCCTCTCCAGACCATGAATGCAGTTTTTACTATGGTGAAAGAAATCGATTATACATTGTTCATTGTGGTATCACGCACCGAAAATAGCCGACCTCCAAGCTCAAGCTTGGAGGTCTGCTATTTTCGATATTTCACCAAGAGGCCCTTTTTTAAATTTCAGCCCCTACCTCTCTAACATTCTCTGCACGTCCCTGGTGCACGTGCATGCATGCCTGGCTGAACGTGCCGATGTAAAACGTAAACTTCTTCTTTTGTATCATCTGAGATATTCTCCATTGTCTTTGCCCAATGTTGCTCCAAGCATCCCTCTGAAGAAGAGAGTGCGTTTTTTTTTACGATACAGATCTGTGTTTGTGTTGGCAGGTTGGCGCATCCCTCCGGTCCTGAGCAAAGCGAAGTGCTGCTCCGGCAGGAGTTTACATGCTGTGAAATTTTATGGCGAGCCGTAAAAACTCAAACCGCCACTGGTGTTTGAATCCTCATCAAAGGGGCAGAAAAAAAGGCTAATTTCCAGGACTGTCACCGAAGACATAAATTTGCATAGCTGATAAAAGACGTTTTATCATCTGGTCTCCGCGGCTTCCAAGCGGTCCATCTAACAATTACTGTTCAATCAGTGCCACGGAGTTGCGTGGGGGCCTCAACAAGTGACAAAACCAACAAAAGGAAATCCATGAAAGCAAATTCACATCTTATGCCTAGAGATAGTGCAGAGGTTGGAGCTGACATCTCAGGGACTAAATGCCTTTCATCGAACTTTCTTATTTTCCGTGGAAAGTCGCATTAAAAGGGAGTTAAATTCATCAAATAATAACTTGATCTAGGAATGTGGCACAGTGAAATCCTGTGTTCATTTGTAACTCTGAGAATGAAGGTAACCAAATGGATCCTTTTTTTTTACTTTACACTTTTATCCCATGATTTTGTAACCTATTTATCACCGGGTGTCAATTGTCTAATGTAATCCTGGGCGCTACAGTCCCTCTGCCAACCTGGGGAGAGCAACGGAATGACCTCATGCTTCCTTCTATGCATTAGTAGTCCAAGCTGCTTCTTTTCACCTGACAGGGGAGTTTCCCCGGTTGGACGTAGCGCGTGGAAGGAACACCAACCAGTTCCTTTCCCCTCCATCAGGCGCCCCGGCTGGCCAGGGGGAGAAAACCAAATGGATCCTTAAAGGGAGTTCAATTAAAGCTGCAATCCATCCATGTCCTCCCCGAGATTCAAACCTGTGTCTCCACATATGACCAAACATATGCCGATGATGCAATGCAGTGCGGGGAGAGATATTGTCTGCATCAGCGCGAATTTCAGTGCGAATTTGGGCTTATTTTTACATAAAGTTGCTTGTAAATATTGGTGGTTGCTTATTTCTCTCTGGCAAAACATGTCAACCGGGTGGTGTCCTACACAAAACCAGGGTCTTTTTAGACTTTTCAATGGAGAAGTAGTAAGTCCATGTCCAATCACTGCAGATGTGCTATAGTTACATTGTATTAACATAATACGCTACCATAGAGATTGATTAAAATAACGTTTTAAAATAACCATTATAATAAGTTCCGCATTGCAGGTTCAACACTTAGGGTTTTACAGAGTGTGATATGGGAAAGCTATAGAGGTTGATTTGACCAGTTCAAGCCCTCTCCTCTGACCTCACCTCTCTCTCTCTCCAACAGGAGAGTGCCTATTGATGCTATTAGCATGTCCAATGGCCATCCACACTAATCCATCCTGGCTCGTTAGCCTTGTCGCTAGGCTAATCATCGCCTCCTCTGGCTCAAGTTGGCCTATATGGAGTAAGTAGCTGCAATCACGCCAGTGTGAGACCATTAAATATTCATGTCCCCACCGCCGCGTAATATCCTCCTCAATGATGTCTGAACCTTTTGACCCCGAGGAGACGTCGTCGTAATCCACGCGGTCACGCCGAAAGTGATGAATCCGATCTTTTAGACAGTTAAGTTTGATGAGCTTTTGACGCCATTGAGCATCACGCATCTCACGCCGCAGCGACAATGCAGACAGACACGCATAGCCTATACTGTAGCAGGCATGGACGTGCATGTGCGCACATACATTCAGTGGTGGACAGTAACTAAGAACATTTACCAGAGCAGTGTTTCTCAACCACTGTGCCTGGGGACCTTTGGTGTGCCCCTGAGAAGGGTCAAGTGTGCCCCTTGAAACTGCTTGAAAGCCAGTATTGTATTTTAAAAACGATTTAAACTAGTGAAAACAGCCGATCTACAAGCACACAACGCCTCGCGGTGCGAGGCGTTGTGTTCTTGTAGATCTGCTGTTTTCACTACTGCTGTGCGACAGCCTTGTATGATGAAGCAGGGCTTTACTTTGCGAAGAAAGGTACACATTTGAAACTTGGAGATACAAGGTTTCTTCCGACAGTGACGATATTTACACCCCCGTATTATGTTGGTGTGACCATGGATTCTTGGGACATGAAAAGTGTGCCCATGCAGAAAAAAGGTTGAGAAACACTGTACTAGAGTACTGTACTACTACTAATACTTAACTTGGAGTATTTGTTTTTGGTTTATTTTGCAGAGCTTATGACTTTCAGTCTCCTGCTGCTACGTTATAAACAGAAATAGTGATACTTTTGTCTCCACTGCGTTTCTCGGAAGGGACTCTTGGGAACCATACGTATAAAATCTATTATGAACCACTTTGTGACCCGTTGTGAGCTTGTAGATCAGATATTTGTGTCTGACGTAATTTGTACTTTTGAATACTTGAGTGTTTACTTGAGTATATACATTGTCCACAATTGCATACATTCACCCAATCACCCATGCACACATACCTGCATGCACGCACGCATACCTGCATGCACGCACGCACACACGCACGCACGCACGCACGCACGCACGCACGCGCACGCACACACACACTTAAAGAGTGTAGAGTTCCTGTTGTCAGACAGATCAATTTGCCCTCAGGCCTGCTGGAGGGATGACATCATTCGATTAAAAATAAAGCAATTAATTATGACCTATTAGACTGATGAATTAGATTAGATGGAGGAGAAGAACATAACGGTGGGATAATATTACATGAGGACACATTAATGACTTTGTGAAGGGAGTAAAAAGGTGCACCGGGAGACACGTGGTTGTCAAAATAGAATATCGTCATTGTCGGGTGGAAACCTTGTATGTCCAAGACCTTTCGTTTTGTATTTATCGATTTGAAAATGAACTAAACTGGCGAAAATAGCAGATCTACAAGCACACAACGCCTCGCACCGCGAGGCGTTGTGTGCTTGTAGATCGGCTGTTTTCACTACTTTTGTGCAACAGCCTTGTATGATGAAGCAGGGCTTTACTTGGTGGAAAAAAACGTACAAACGTGAAAGTTGGAGATACGAGGTTTCTGCCCGACAGTGACGATATATAATGTGTGCCACTGTACAATCAGCTATCTAATTGTGTCAGTGATAAATTACTTTATCGACAAGGTAAGGTTCTTGATATTATACGTCGCTTGAGGTGTCGCGCACAAAAAAATAAAAATAAAAAAGCAGAGTGGTCTTGTAGATCTGCTATTTTGGGTGCACAAAACCGGTGCGCAACTACCGGTATGTCTCCTCACCTCAACATCTCAACAATATCTGTCTGACTGTGTAGCCTACACCAATGGTTCACACACTTTTAAGGTCGAGAACCAAAAGAGAGATTGGACGTTTTCCTGCATGGGACCCAAACTAGGGAAACTGAAAACAGCCGATCTACAAGCTCACAAGGTGTTGCTTCGCGTCGTGTTGCGGGCTTGTAGATCGGCTATTTTCACTGCTTCTTTTGTTTTGTTTTCTAATTTATGGGATCTCTTAGATTTTTGTTTTATTTATTTATTAAATGACTTTGAATAAATATTTATTCATGAAAATCTTAGCTTTTGGGGGAATGTTTTTTTTTTTTTTTTTTTTTTTATGTTTTGACAAAATGTAGGAAACAAAAAATGTATGGACCCATACAAATGTATCCGACCCATAGACGGGTATCATGTAATCAATTCCCACCAATCCCCAAACCTGTTGTTTTGGGGAGCGCTGGTTTCATTGGCTAATTTTGGTACCGACCCTGCGCACGCATCTAGTTCTTATCAGTGTAACGTGGACCAGAAACCCGTCCATTTGTGTAGACCACAGTGTTTGGGAACCAGTGGTCTACACAATCACCTTTGTATGGTTCAACATGATTATGATGAGAGAGGAACAGGAACACGGGAGCAGATACCAATTACCCTGCATAATGACGGAATCTTACCCTCTTTATTGCACCTGTGTTTCATAGCCATCGCCACCGGTGTACAATGGGCTGCTGAAGCAGCAGCCAGCGTGTGGACATTTAATAGATAAACATGGCATCACACAACTTCAAATATGTATGCAAGCCTATTTCATTACCCACACAGATGCTATACAGGACAAAGGACAATGAAAACCCAAGGCTTGAGGGAGCGCTGCATTGCATTCCACTGACATCTAGTGTCCGCCTTTGGTACTGAACGAGTTGCACTGCGTCTGACCCTGCACTGCAGCCCAGACAGGTCGACTTCTTCTCATTTGTCTTCTTCCCCCATATATCACTCACTTATTGATCTCTTTGATATGACCTTGAATGATCGGGCGAGTTGGAATTGAAACGCGCCCCCACCGGTCGGCTATTTTGATGACTTGAGGGGGGAGACGCGGAGGGGTGGGGGGGCCCCTGTCTGTCGAGGCAGACCCCTCGAACCAGTCAGCTCTGCATTGGCCTTATGTTCCGCTCAGCGTCCCCTCGGGGCTGCAGGCTGTTCTGTGTGGAGGAGGCGAGAAGTGGGTCAGCCCGTCTGAGGCGCGGAGACGGGACGTGATCGGGATAATGTGGAAGCTCGGATATCTCCGAGACCTCATCAGAAAGGCACACCGTTATGTAAGTGGACTCGTCCCAGGATGGCCCTACGATGTCTAAGCACCGGAATGAATAGTATTAGAGAGAGATATATGAGGGGGAACAAGGAAATACATTGTCTTGTAGAGTGAAGAGCACGCAGAGGACAACCAAGTTTCCTAGAAATGCTAATGTGCGAGGGCGAGGTTGTTACAGCCTGTAATATACGACAGTACATCCTCATATTGGACTATATAGATGTGCTATGTTCTCCCATTCAGCACGGACAATCACTTTCCTTCCACATTAAAGAAACCGTCTTTATTATTAATCACATGAATCCTAGTGTCCTTCTTCTGGGCAAAATAGGTGAAAATCTTTGGTGAAAATAGGCAAACATTAGCCAGGAATAGCAGAACTACAAACTCTGAGCTTGTAGTTCTGCTTTTCTGGACTATTTTCGGGGAACAGATTTGGTTTACAGGCAAAAACAGACCAAGTGTAGACCCCTGGTTGACCCCATTCAATGAAGTATATTGGTTTAAGTGGTTAATCGTTTAGATTATTGACCAAGTCCTAACCCTTAACATTTTTTGTTAATTTATAATTGGTAAAACAGTCATCCTAGAAAGGAGATGGCATTCACAGCCGACATGTTTCTTTTTGACCTTTTTCTACTTTGTACATAGTGTTTTATATTTGTTGATGATATGTATTTTGGTGTTATTTGTATGCTTGTATGTTCATGAATTGAATACATACGATCACAATGGAAACAACTCCCCAGGACATCTTTTGTTATCCTTTTAGTCCAAATGTCTGACTGTTAACATTTCTGACTAATAAAGTAATCAATCAATCAATCAATCAATCAATACAGGGCAATGGAATTACATTGTGTTCATGTCAGACAGGGGTAATGTTGATCATGAGATCAGGAGGACCATATTTGCCAATCACTATATAATGCATAATGCACCTGTGCAGCTGACCTGCGGAACCTGGGAATATAATATAATACCTTGTTAAAGTGACCATTATGTAAAATTTTGCATTTGTAGTTATTTTACGGTAATTTAACAACATAATAACCAGCGCAGATAGACAAAGAGACATTCATGGATTTATATTTAAAAGTAACTTTTATTTTCCCCCCTGGACCCAGGGTATGGCAGCTGCATACCCCTGCCATACCCAATTGACGCCCCTGTTTTCAGGATTCTAAAGTAGCAAAAGTAGCAGATCTTACAAGCTCAAAAAATGTTTCAAGCTTGTGGATCTGCTGCTTTTGATGCTTCAGTGTGACGCTGTAGTATGTTCAAGTAGTGCTTTAACCCATTTAGAACAGGTACACATTATTGTGTATCATTATTTTATGCTTTAACTATTGAAAAATAGCAGATATACAAGCTCACAGCGCGGCACCGAGTGCCGCGCTGCGAGCTTGTAGATCTGCTATTTTTGAAAAATCGTGAAAATGTGAATTTTGAATCCTTCTGTTTCCACGTCAGCAATCTGGCTAGCCATCGTCAAAGAAAAGATCCTTTTCACTTAAATGGAGCTCAGTTAGTCTGTTCTTGAGAGACTACTATGTCAGTGGTTCTCAAACCTTTTCATGTGAAGGACCCCAAAAATTATATTTATTTGGCCACGGACCCCCATCTCAAAATATTTCGTTCCAGGGACCACCCAGAAGCAAAATTTGAGTTACAAACGTTCGCTTTGAAAATACAAATATTCAAAGATTTGCACTCATTTTCACGACTTTAAAAAAAATAGCAGATCTACAAGCTCGCAGCGCGGCACTTGGTGCCGCGCTGTGAGCTTGTATATCTGCTATTTTTCACTGGTTAAAGCATTCAATAATTCTAGGCCTAATGGGTTAATTTACGAAAAAACACACAAAGTTAGAAGATGGAGATATCGTCGCTCACCTGAAATAAACCCGTCTATTTCACTTGTCTATGTACAGAACATAGTGTAAGTAACTTGTCTATGTACAGAACATAGTGTAAGTAACTTTGAGAGTTTTTGTTTTTCTGACCTTGTTCCGGGCCCTGACAGCCGCAGGGTAAAAACCCTGGAGCCCCGGGCTGTCAGACACCTTCAGCTCCACAATGTCACCAACATTTCTTAACCCATTTAGGCCTAACATTTGTGGATGCTTTAACTATTGAAAAATAGCAGATATACAAGCTCGCAGCGCGGCACCGAGTGCCGCGCTGCGAGCTTGTAGATCTGCTATTTTTGAAAAAAGTCGCGAAAATGTGTGCAAATCTTTGAATAAATGTATTTTCAAAGCGAACGTTTGTAACTCAAATTTTGCTTCTGGGTGGTCCTTGGAACGAAATATTTTGAGATGGGGGTCCGTGGCCAAATAAATATCATTTTGGGGGTCCTTCACATGAAAAGGTTTGATACCACTGACATAGTAGTCTATCAAGAACAGACCAACTGAGCTCCATTTAAGTGAAAAGGACCTTTTCTTTTGACGATGGCTGGCCAGATTGCTGACATAGAAACATAGGTTTTTCAAAAAATCTTAGAAGGATTCAAAAGACACTTATAGAATCGGGTCAAAATTCAAATTTTCACGATTCTTCAAAAATAGCAGATCTACAAGCTCGCAGCGCGGCACTCGGTGCCGCGCTGTGAGCTTGTATATCTGCTATTTTTCAATAGTTAAAGCATAAAATAATGAAACACAAATTGTGTACCCGTTCTGAATGGGTTAATGTTCAATTGTTAATGTAATGCTGTTACTCTGTTATATGTTTGTTTTTATGCATCTCTATCTCTGGTTGGTAACTGCATGTGCCATATCGTCGCTGTCTGGTGGAAAACTCATATATACGTAATAATATATTACATATGAGATAATATGTCTCAAATCATTACTTCAAATGGAAGAAAATAACATGTACTGTATACTGATGGATCCAATATTTTGTCACTGTCAGGCAGTTTCTTTCTTTTTTGTTAAATTAAAGCCCTACTTCATCATATAAAAGCGTAGCAGAAAAGTAGTAAAAATAGCCGAACACCTCGGGAGGCGTTGTGTGCTTGTAGATCATCTATTTTCACAATTTTAAATCGTTTTGGATATACAAGGTTTCCACCCGACAACAACAATTTATAAAACCCACAGTCAGACACACACACACTCAACTACTTTCGCTTCTGATCTACAATGCAATGGGTGGTGAGCTTGTAGATCGACTATCTCCGCTGCTTTTGCACTCTTGATGAACTAGGCTAGGGCATTCATTTACCAAAAAACGTACTGTAAAACATGGAAATATGGAGTTATGAGGTTTCTAGCCCAACCGTGACTACGGTATTGTGGTGAGAGTGCTGAAGGTCATCTCAACAGTACATCATGTATATGCCTGTGCGTACATATAACAATAAACCAGTAAGACTCCCTAATCGGGAGATAAGCGACCGTCAGGTCGCAGCGTGATCTTAGGGCAAAATGTGTAGGAGCAGTGTCCAAAATCAACCAATTATTTTTACTTTATCCGCTCCTTTTTTCCCCTCTACACCAATTCTCTATGCTGAAAAAAATAGCTGATCTACAAGCTCTCTATACGCGTCGCCACGTGACACATTGTGGGCTTGTAGAGTTGCTATTTTCAGCGAACGTTCACCCCCAGAATATGGACACTATGTGGTTAAAAGCTTTCCAGGCAAAGGGTTCATTGGCCATGTATGGTATAATGAAGAACTGTATACTCATTTAACACAGACACTCACACATCGCTCAGTCCCTCTATACATCATAGATTGTGACACCTGGCGGGCCATTAGTTCTTAAAGTGCTATTCTATTCTATGAATTCCTCTTCTTATAGAATATTTAGTCTCTGTGTGTTTCTCTCCCCGTGTCAACACGGGATACATTATTCATGTTAATGCGCCATTATCTGACATGCTGCGTGATGTAACGTCCCCCATTCCCCCCGCTCAGCATCTATTCTAGACCAACCCAACGCATCCACTGACCTTATGAACTTTGCACTCTGCCTTCACTCTGCCTAGAGCACAACTCAGACGCTTCTCGGCTTAGAGGGAGAGAGAGAGGGGGAGAGAGCAGGGACATGCTGGGCCCCTGATTCAGCCCGGGAAAAAGAGTTGTAGAGGCCCTCATTGCGCGCTATAGAGAGAGATCTCTCTCTATAGCGCTGCTGCTACTCAAAGATTTGCCATTTCAGATCATGACAAGTGACAAGCCAGTGGGCCAATTACATGAGTTATATTTCGTCATTGTTGGGTGGAAACCTTGTATGTCCAAAACCATTTTAAAAATGATTTAAACTAGTGAAAACAGCCGATCTACAAGCACACAACGCCGTTGTGTGCTTGTAGATCTGCTGTTTTCACTACTTTTGTGTGACAGCCTTGTACGATGAAGCAGGGCTTTGCTTTGCGAAAAAATTTACAAATTTGAAACTTGGAGATACAAGGTTTCTGCCCGACAGTGGCGATTTACTTTGTTGGCCGCCCAGCTCCCAAAATGGAACGAAGGCCAACATTTTATTTTAATTTTTTTTCCTAACGGCCGGCCGGGAATGAACCGGCCGTTCGGGAGTTGTCCCGCTTTTCCCAATGGCCAGCACGTCCCTGGGAGAGAGAGAGAGAGAGAGAGAGAGGGTGGCAAGCAGGCAGGCAGAGTTTTAATAAGTCTTTATTATCCAATTACAGTCGCGCTTTCATGCTACATTTGAGAGAGCCAGCGTGGTTTAATGTGGACTAACGCAGATTCTTCTCTCCTTTTTTTTAATGCAGTGATCTCTGGAGCAGCAATGCACCGAGAGAGAAACATTATTTTCCCTGTAAGAATTGTAGGAGGCAAAAATATGAGTTATGACTTACGATTAATTATGAGCAAATTATCTGGAAAAGGATGATTCCTTTAGTGCCATCAACCCACCATTCTGTGCTAGCAATCATTAGGATTGGTGTCACTTGTGTCATAAAAACAGTACATACAGTAAGGTAACAATAAAAAAAAAACAAGAAACCCATATAGGGCTTATACAAGGCTCTCAACTAGAGAAAAAAGTAAATACCAGAAGTAGGTTGAACATAGTAATCAAAAACATTGACAATAGCATATTATGCATAATGGCATTGGACTGTTACGTAACCACTTCTTAACCAGTCTTTTAAATCTTTTCACAAATAGAAAGAAATCAGATACAAGCTCACAATGCACCACAATGCTGTGCGTTGTGAGCCTGTAGATCAGCTTTTTTCACTAGGCTATTTGTACAAACTATACATGGGGCTTAAGTGGACGCAGTAATAACATGCAGGTACAGGGACGTTGTTTTTGGTACTATTATAGTTCTACAATGTCAATTCAGCAAATGTCCAGTTGTACAAACAGGGGCGTCACAATGGGGGGGAAAGTGGGACTGAGTTACTAGGGTCCAAGGTGGAGGGGCCTTAATTATTTAGCTATTGAAAAATAGCAGATATACAAGCTCACAGCGCGGCACCGAGTGCCGCACTGCGAGCTTCTAGATCTGCTATTTTTGAAAAGTCGTGAAAATGTGGGCAAATCTTTTAATATATGTATTTTTTAAGCGAACATTTGTAACTCAAATTCTGCTTCTGGGTTGTCCCTATTTAATTTTTTCTTCCTATCGCCAAAATAAAAGTCTGGGTTTCCGAAGCTAGGTTGTCCCTGGAACTAAATATTTTGAGATGGGGGTCCGTGGCCAAATACATATCATTTTGGGGGTCCTTCACATGAAACAGTTTGAGCACCACTGACATAGAAACATTCAATATTCAATATTCAAATTAAGACTTGCACAAATTTTCACAATTTTTCAAAAATAGCAGATCTACAAGCTCGCAGCGCGGCACTCGGTGCCGCGCTGCGAGCTTGTATATCTGCTATTTTTCAATAGTTAAAGTACCCAGGGCCCAGAATTTGGTGCGACACCCCTGTGTACAAAAACATAATGTCCAGTCAGCATTCAGTGGCTGCAGATGGACTCATTGTTGAGTTATGAGTGTGCCAGCGCAGCGCGCACCGGCCCGCCAGCTGGATTACTGCACAGTGCACACCTCACTCAGTCTGTCCACATCTCTTCATACCATGTGTTATTATCTGTGGGGCTGATAATTAAGCCGATCAAAGCGGTGGCGCAAAGGCTTACTGTGCTTTACTATAGCTTTAAAGCACATACTTTGAAAGCACTAAAGCCTGGTTCATAATACAATACAAACGGTTTTCAACAGTGCGTACGCTCTTAGATGACATATTGCGTGCTTTGGATTTGTACACGTTAAAGCTGCAATCCGGGAATGCTTTTTAACGAATTAAACGTCGTTTAAATCAAACTGAAAGAAGAGTGTGTTAATACAATCCAAACTAGCTCAATCCCTACTCGTTTTGAGGTGGTCTCCCAACTAGAGTTCTCAACGGGCCTGAAAATGAAGGCCCGGTCCTAACTGGGCCGGCCCGAGGCCCTACCCGGCCCGACTAGTTAGCATACATTTTAGGCCCTATACCCGGACTGAAAACGTCAGGTCGGGTCGGATATGGTTGGGTTTGGAAAGAATTTGAGAATTATCACAGAGTAATAGTAATAAAATAAAATAAAACATTTTTTTTTTTTTTGAGAATTTGAGAACTCTGCTCCCAACTCTTCCATTGCCAGGCCAATATCTCCCCCGGACAAGCGGGGATTGCCTCATTGATGAGCGGCAGATGTTTGTTTTCCCACGCGAGAGACTCCGGTTCAAATCGTGGGTGTTACTGTTGCAATTACCTCTATCTAGGATCTTGAATCTCCGTCAGGAGAGAGGGCGAGGGCATACCCTACAACTTACAGATCGTAGCTTTAAAACGAGCAGGTGTAGCCCACTGCTGTATACAGCAAGAATCTTGATTAATGCCAGTACATATCTGTCTTCACCTGTGGTGCCCTTTGTGCTACACTATGATAGCGTTGTAATACAGTGTCTACGGTAAATGTGATGATAAATGACTCAAGTAGTAGTATTTCCAAATAGGTCAGTTGAATAAGCAGGTTTGAACATCATCGGTGCCTCTCTGAATAGAAAGTTGGTCCCTGACGTTAGCCGTTTATTGTATACTTGGGAATACATAGTTGATAGTAGCTTTTATTAAGCAAGCTACTGTCAAAATATACACGCACGCATGCGCACACAGAGACAGAGAGAGAGAGAGATAGAGAGAGAGAGAGAGAGAGAGAGAGAGAGAGAGAGAGTTGAAAACAATAATCTCCACCTCCTGGCCTTCCAGCCAGGCGGAGATGTAAACTAACATGTTGTCGTTGTCGGGTGGAAACCTTGTATGTCCAAGACTGTTCGTTTTGTATTAATTATCATTTTAAAAATGAACTAAACTAGTGAAAACAGCAGATCTTCAAGCACACAACGCCTCGCACCGCGAGGCGTTGTGTGCTTGTAGATAGGCTGTTTTCACTACTTTTGTGCGACGGCCTTGTATGATGAAGCAAGGCTTTACTTGGTGAAAAAACATACACATTTGAAACTTGGAGATACGAGGTTTCTGCCCGACAGTGACGATGTTTTATTTAGTTTTTATCACTGCTGACAGCACAATGAGCACGTCTCCTATAGCCTACCATTCCGTTCCCACACCCACTTTCTCTTTCCTACTGCAGTTATCAGTATTTCTACAGTTCAGCGCCGTTGTTGCAAATCGCTGTTGTCGGGTGAAAACCTTGTATGTCCAAAACCGTCCGTTTTGCATTTATCATTTAAAAAATGATTTAAACTAGTGAAAACAGCCGATCTACAAGCACACAACGCCTCGCACTGCGAGGCGTTGTGTGCTTGTAGATCTGCTGTTTTCACTACCTTTGTGCGACGGCCTTGTGCGATGAAGCAGGGCTTTGCTTTGCGAAAGAACGTACAAATTTGAAAACTTGGAGATGTACAAGGTTTCCACCCGACAACGACGAAATCTAAACTTCACAGGCAAGTGATTAAAGGAAGCAATAGAGACAGCATGGAGGCAGGCAGCTAAAGCAAGACGAGCTATACAGCCTTTACAGCCTGCTTCTAAATCCAGTACATGAAAGGGTGGCTGTTTGCACATCATCTTGAAGGGAAGTGTAATTATCCATCAGACAATCAACACATAGCACTCCCTTCCTGTGACTGACCTTGTTGGGCCTGTAACCATGGAAATGTTTCTCTCTTTTGGAGCAAAGCGGGCGTGTGCACCTAGATAAACTACTGGCGTGTGTGCGTGTGCGCGCGCGCGTGTGTGTGTGCGTGTGTGTGTGTGTGCGTGTGCGTGTGTGTGTGTGTGTGTGTGTGTGTGTGTGTGTGCGCGCAGTCAATCAACAGACAAGGCCAGATCTACCCCAGCAGGCTACCTTGAGTTCAGTCCACATTATTATGCAGCCTTTCATGGTCAGCAATATTTGTCTTTAAGCATGATATAGATTTGTTGAATAGAATACACCCCCCCCCCCTCCTCCCCCCATTCCTTCCAGGCACAAAATGTTCTCTGCTTTAACAGATGAGATAATCATGTGAAAATGACAGAAACAAACAATGGTTTGTATTCTTTTCATCTGGGATCTGTTTTTTCTTCTTTTTTTTCGTTCTTTCTTTTTTTTTGGGCATAAATAATACATCCTCTGGAACCAATGAAATATTTACACAATCACATAAATTGGCAGGATGTGATTGGGGAGGGAGAGAGAGAGAGAGAGAGAGAGAGAGAGAGAGAGAGAGAGAGAGAGAGAGAGAGAGAGAGAGAGAGAGAGAGAGAGAGAGAGAGAGAGAGAGAGAGAGAGAGAGAGAGAGAGAGAGAGAGAAAATAAGAAGTTAAGAAAAGAGGTATGGTTTATGCAAGCGTTCACACATAGCCTATGTGCATTTGCTCATACAGTGCACGTGCATGTGTGCACGTTCAGTAGTAGTGTATTTGTATGGTTTGATGCTGCTGCTGGGTCAACCACTAGCAGGAGAAATGGTGACCTCAGTAGCCACCCTGTTCCTCCCTCTCCTCTGACCCTCACCATTGAACAGGTGAGGACCTGACAAGATCAACTCTCGGGTGCTTAAGGCCTGCGCAGAGCAGCTTGCTGTCCCCTTGACACATCTCTTCAACCTCTCCCTGAGGACGGGGAGGGTGCCACAGCTGTGGAAGTCCTCCTGCATCGTCCCGGTGCCTAAGAAGACCCGTCCCTCTGCCTTAAATGACTACAGACCAGTTGCATTGACCTCACAGGTCATGACGTTCTTTGAGCGGCTGGTACTGAACCACTTGAGACCAAAAGTTAGTGAACATCTTCGGACTACCTCTCGGGCAGACCGCAGTACGTGAGGCTGCAGAACTGTAGATCTGATGTGCTGGTAGATCTGATAAGCAATACGGGTGCCCCGCAGGGTACTGTACTCTCTCCTTTCCTGTTCACTCTCTACACTTCTGATTTCCGCTTCAACTCCAAGAATTGTCATCTACAAAAGTTCTCAGATGATGGTGGTCAGGCAGATCTCTGGTGAAAACACAGCTGAGCAATGTGGTGTGGTGAGGGACTTTGAATGTTTCGTGGTCACTTTATGTATATATTCTTCTTTTTTGCAATAGCTTTTCGACACTTTATGTTTATATTCTTCTTTTTTGTGCTTGCTCTTTGGACTGTAAACTACAGTATTTTTTTTCTTTTTCTTACTTCTTTGTAACTTGTAACCTTAAACTGCTGTGCTGCCTCTGGGCAACTGAATTTCCCCCGTGGGACAATAAAGGTATCTATCTATCTATCTATCTATCTATCTATCTATCAATTGTTTCATCTCAAGGTACTTAATACACTGTCTCACGACTGTGAGACAGTGATTTGTGATTTGATTTGTGCTGTCATGAAACTGTACTTTTTTACTATTGCAAACTGCTAATAAACTCTCAATCAATCAATCAATCAATCAATCAATCAATCAATCAATCAATCAATCAATGTCATGTTACATAGAATTGTGTTGCTGTCAGGCAGAAACCAACTATCTCCATTTTTCAATGGAGGCTGTCTTTTTGTCTTTTTATTACTATACTTATAGTTCACCCCCAAAATGACTTTTTTTCTATTCACGCTATGGAGACTTAAGTTCAATAATATTTTTTTGCATTTGTCGCATTCCTAAGACAAAAAATGTATTAGGCCTATAGTGAATTTACGCCCATTGATTTCCCACTATTCCGCATGGGGACCCAAATGCATCTGGGTCCCCATGCGGAATCAATGGGGGTAAATTCATTGTAATGCATTTTTTGTCTTAGAATGCAACAAAAAACTAAAAATATTATTCAACTCAAGTCTTCATGGAGTAATCAATAGAAAGAAGGTAATTTCCTCAGGCTATTTAGGCTACTTATTTTTTCTCGTCTTTTCATTTATGTATATGGAGACAATGTGGGGTTACAAAAAAAGAAAAAAGACACACACACACACACACACACACACACACACACACACACACACACACACACACACACACACACACACACACACACACACACACACACACACACACACGCAAGCTGGGATCAATCAATCAATAAGGGATCAATAGAACCAATTAGCTTTGCTGTTCGCATATCCGGTCTAGAGCGGATACGGAAACCTTCTATATTATGTGTGCGGAAAATTACCGGATACAATAGGCGAGTTTTAGAGCGGATCCGACCCCTACACAGTAAATAGAAACCAAGCTTTCCACAAGTACTGCGGGAGATTCGCCGGTCTCGTTGCTGTGCCTGTCAGTCAGATAACAGTGGAAGTGGATCAATGATGATGATGGTTTCCCAGTAAGAACTTTAGAAGAAGGGGAGAACAGAGCGCTCAAGCAAGGCAGGCGGCAGTCAGGGGTAAGTCCATTGTTCTTCCACGTTTAGCAATTAGTCCCCGTTTTGAGTCAGCAAGTGCGAAAAGAAATGCAGCAGCGCACCGATAAGTGCGATGGAAAGAAAAGTGGGTCAGAAGCATATCCTTAACGCTATGTCACCGATGATCCGCAGGAAAGGCTGCGCAGCCTCTCGTCTGAAGTCAAAATAAAAAATACAGTTTCACTACTCATCAAAACTAAGACGGCTTTAGGGAGTTGGAAGCCTACTTTAATTAGTGGGAACACTTGGAGCCCCCCACTTCACGTCTAAAGTACACTTTTTACCCAGAAAAGAAAATATTTCACCAGAAAGTGAAAATCTGGTCAATGAGTTTTCTATTGACCAGATCTGTAGAGGGCGCTGTGGAGTAGTTAAAACTTCAGGTGAAATACTTTATTTTCTGGCCAAAAAGTGTATTTTAGACTTGAGCTGGGAGGCTCTGAGTGTTCCCACTAAGGAAAGTAGGCTTTCAACATCTTAGACCCGTATATGTTTGGGTGAATAGCGAAAGTATATATTTTATTTACAGACGAGAGGCTGAGCAGCCTGGGATACCGCGGCTGTGAGCGCAAGGGATCATAGAACTCCTTCTAACGCTAAGGACCAGAGCTAGGTATTATTCTATCCAATTTTAGTGCGAAGAAATTCGCGTCTCTGCCTGGTGCACTGCAGAACGAACGACAGTGTCCGTCCGTTAAATAAAGAACCGATCTGGTGATATTAATTATAGCTTGTAGATCGGTTCTTGTTGGGAAGCGACTATAAATGCTTGAAACAACTGCTGCAAGTTAACTTGCTCTTCACTCTTGGAACCATGGACAGCGACGCATCACAAATAAAAACGCGAATCATGTTCTACAAATAGTGATTAGCTATGCAAATACAAAAGGATATTATTGTAATGTTTATTCAAATGTCAATTTTTAAAGCATACGTTTTTTTTGTTTTTTTTTTTTTTTATATAGGTATGTGTCTAGGACAAGATCCAAATTATAAGAACAGAAACCCCAAAGGTTTCATTTTGTCAGGGAGGTATGATCAATTAGGCTACCTTTCAATAATGGAGCATTCAGTAGGCTGACATAGGCTATTAAAGTCTTTATGGATTTATGGATACGTTAGGGTAGGCTAAACACAAAAAGTTAAGCACTAATTCATTGTGTGTGTGTGTGTGTGTGTGTGTGTGTGTGTGTGTGTGTGTGTGTGTGTGTGTGTGCGTGTGTGTGTGCGTGCGTGCGTGCGGTGTGAGCGTGGGAGGGGGTGTATTAGCCAGGACATCTGTGCAATGTGCATGTGTATGTAAACATCTGGGTACATGGCATGCGCTGCTGCTTTCATGCCTGTGTGCGTGTGTGCAAGCGTTCACACACAGTCACACACGTGCATGTGCGTGCTGCTCATGCATGTCATGTGCACTGTATGTGTGACTCATCCGTGGGCAGCAGCAGCAGCAGCAGCAGCAATGACATCACCTCAGAACAAAAGCAACACTCCTTTTCTCACAATTAAGCTGCCTCAACCATCAGGGACAGCAGGCCTCATTCACACATGAACACTAACGTATGAATGACTGTCACAGCGCAGCCATTAACTCAAGAGAGTCTATATGAATGGTTCTCAACCTGTGGGTCGGGACTCCCAGAGGAACTTGAGGCAGATTCTACACATGCCTTTTAAATTAGTAGTAGTAGTTCTCAAACTTAAGGAGTAGTTCATCCCCAAAATGACTTTTTTTCTATTGATTAGTCACGCCATGGAGACTAGAGTTCAATAACATTTTTAGTTTTTTGTCGCATTCCTAAGACAAAAATGTGATAACAATAAATGTACCCCCATTCTAACCCGTTTCGAAACGGGTCTTAGGAATGTGACAAAAACCCAAAAATATTATTGAACTATACTCTCCATGGCATGATTAATCAATAGGGAAAAAAAGTCATTTTGGGGGTGAACTACTCCTTTAAGGTCAAGGACCCCCAAAATGATATGTATTTGGCCAAGGACCTCCATGTGAAATGTTCCCCCCCCCCACACACACACACACTCACTTTCAAGATTTTTCAAAAAGCTTTTATAGCTGCTATTTTTGAGAACCACTGTTCTAAAACACTGTTCTAAATCATAAGAGTTTTCAGAAAAAAACATATATCGTCACTATCGGGCAGAAAACTAATTTCTTGAAGTTTAAATTTGTAT
>NC_137819.1:52574515-52631445 GCF_963921795.1 Nannobrachium achirus | reverse complement strand
ACCGGAAGGCATGCGACCGAGTATTTCCCGGTGAATCTGTGCGCAACGGTGGGGGCTTGGGAGTGTGGGGGACACGCACCACTGACTATTGCTGATGATGGAGAGGTTATATAGCTTAGCGTTTATGTATTATGTTATGTAATGTAATCTTGACGATTTAGTAAGAGACTCGTCGCCAATTGCAAGATATTTAAAAGTTATTTGGGGCCATGATGATATCCTTTTCTTCCCACAACTAGAAGGATTTATATTGTCTGTGTTATTGTTTACAACCACAATTATTCACGTGTGGCAAGATCGCGGTTCACTAGTTTTTATCTGGTGGGAAACACCAGATCTTTAAAGAGATCATGTTCTGGCGAGACATTCAGGCGACTTTCAGGCGACCTATTTGCCGATTGGCTGTCCAGGTCACATGGTAACCGAGCTAGTTTCCTGATTGGGAGCGGGCCTCCAGACCTGTACTGCTGTAATGAAATATTTTGTCCAGCAGGGAGCACCATTCCTTCACACTAAGGCGGTGCCTGGCTTAGACAGAGAGAATCATACACCTTTCATTGAAACAGCAGCAGAACAACGTGAAGCCATGTGATTGTGTTTTTACAAAACAGACCCGCGTCGTCACATTGAATCCTGTTTAAGAGCTTAAAACACAACTTTCTAATGTTACATTGATGACGTGAGGAACGCTAAAGTCGTCTTGGTTACATAGTAGGCTATGCGAAAATAACAAAGCTCAGAGTCGCAAATTCAATGATCGCTGCATCAGCACACACAAAACACGGGCGTGAGAGAAGTAAATGAATGAAATGGACATCACGTTTAGCCGATTCAACGATTCCAAAAGTCATACGATTGGAAGTTATTGCTACATGCGGCTACGTATGCGTCTTGCTGTTGCTGCTGTTTTGTTAGGAAACAGCTAGGGTCCAGGGAGTGCACAGAATTTTAGAGAGGCATGGGCTGACATTTCTAAAAGGGCCTTTTCATACGGATAAAAGTTAAGGGCTCAAGCCCCTTTTGCTGTATGTGCGCACGTGCCTGGCGACCAGCGCATCACATTACAGACTTATCATTTCAATCCGTTTCTTTGCAAAAACACATTTCTTTTAGAAAACATTTGTATTCTTGTTTCTCCCTAGGGCTGACCTTCGATTGAATTTTTTGCAATCGAAGCTCGTTCGACGAAATCGAGCGAACTTCGAAGCTTCGATGACGGCGACCGGGGGGGGGGGTCGGGAGCAAAAGTTTATCGGTTACATAAGCGATAACCGTTAAGGAAATGTGTTTAAAAATGCGCGATTTACCCAATTTTAAAAGGGAAAACACACCAGTTTTTTCCTCATAATAAAGCTCCCTATTTTCATTCAATACAACAATACAATGAGGAAGAAGAAGAATAGGCTATGATACGAATGTTTTCAAGTGTTTTTGCAGTACAGTAGGATTGACATAATCACATCACGTCTGTAATGTAACACATCGGGGCTGCAACAGCAAACACTGCAGCGCGACTCAAGAGCCCTATATAACAAACAGATTAACTCCCAAGTCCCAAGGTGTAGACTACTGTACACGCAAATGTAATAGTAGATTTTATAGTAAATAATTGCACTGCAGTGTGTCTGATATAACGTTCCACACTCATCAACCGAAAGCTGACGGTCAGGCTCAGACAACTCTATGCGGGCGCGACTAGTGAGCTTGCAGATCCTATATAAACTTGTCATCATCAACACCACGACAACGTAACCCTAGCAAGTTGGTTTTAAGCTCCTTTTTCCTCTTTAAAACGGGATCGACGCTGACGGGGTCCGTTTTGTAAAATCCAATTTTCGCTGTTTGTTTCCTTGCGTTGAGTTGTGTGTCGAGTCAGCGTGTGGAGGACAGCAACCGCATGCATGAATGTTACACCGACATTGGTTTGGTAAAGAAATGTGTGACTGCATCGCATAGTTAACTTGCATTGGGTGATGTTACTCAGACATTGGTGTCACATAATGTGACAGCGCGCTATCTTTTCTTATCTTCATCATTCTGATGGCTTCATGCATGCTCTTGTTGTTGTTGGCTTGTTATTAATGTTAACACGTGTGTGAGAAGGGGGCGACGCTATCACGCTAGAGTGGAGCGAGGCGCAGAAAAAATCTCCATTTGGCCATCCCTAGACATATAGCCTACAGTAAGTTAGAATATTATGAAATATCCTACATGAGAAAGAACACCAACACTAACTTCAACGCACCAATCCACCAGATTTTAAATTGACTGTGTGTCGATTCTTGTTAGTAGGCCATTTAGTGTAGGCTTAGAAGCCTTTTCAGAAGTCAATTTAATGTTTTCGTCGCACAAAACATGTTTAAATCGCTAGTAAATTCACTAGTTTAAATCATTTTTAAAATGATAAATACAACGAACGGTTTTGGACATACAAGGTTTCCACCCGACAACATAATAGCTAAAATCTAAAGCGACGCTGATGTTTCCGGGTTTTAATTCATTTTAACTTTAACGTGTACTGTGGTGTCTAGGTGTACCAGCTGTGTGTGCGGTGAGATGGCCTCGTGCTCTGAGGCCTGTGTGGCGGGCTGCGGGTCAGGAGGAGAATCCTCTGGGAGCGAGGTGAGCTCTGTGCGCTGCCTGGAAGGAACCCTGTTTGTTGGCAGCGGGTGGCAGGGGCGTCACAAGGGGTAGGAAAGTGGGACTGAGTTACTGGGGCCCAAGGTGGTGGAGGGGCCTTAATTATTTTATACTTTAACTATTGAAAAATGGCAGATACAAGCTCACAGCTGCGAGCTTGTAGATCTGCTATTTTTTTAAAGTCGTGGAAAACGTGTGCAAATCTTTGAATATATGTATTTTGTAACTCAAACTTTGCTTCTGGGGGGGTCCCTGGAACTCAATATTTGGAGATGGGGGTCCGTGGCCAAATACATACCATTTTGGGGGTCCTTCACATGAAAAGGTTTGAATTAAAAAGATTTTCATGATTTTTCAAAAATAGCAGATATACAAGCTCGCAGCGCGGCACTCGGTGCCGCGCTGTGAGCTTGTATATCTGCTATTTTTCAATAGTTAAAGCACAGGGGCCCCACAGTGAATCCTTGTACCCAGGGCCCAGAATGTGGTGCGACACCCCTGGCGGGTGGCAGTGGCTCAGGGGGTAGCGTGGCCGTGGTTGCTTGTGAACCGGAAGGTTCCCCGCCAGTTCGATTCCCGCTGCTCCTGGTGTCATGTCAATGTGTCCTTGAGCAATACGCTGAACTCTCGACTTGCATGGTTGCCTCGGCCATCCGTGCATGAACGGGTAATATGTAAGACATACTGTAAAGCCCTTTGGAAAAATGTGCTACTGTATATAAATAAAAATGTGTATAATTCCGAATAAATGACCAATAAATGAATAAACTCCTTATCTTGGGCCATTAGCACACAATTCTATTATTAATCTGCATTGTTTTCTAGGTGAATTTTCAGATCAAATTGCGGCGTAGAGTAGCCCACAGTAAAATCTTATTAAAATACAGGGCTGTTATGAGTTTCTTCTTTGTCAATGTCCATTACTGACTGAATTCACATTGTTGAAACTCACATGCATGCCAATCACTCCTCATGCAGGGCTGTCTCATTTCCTTGTTCAGCTTTCCCGACAAACGCAATACGGAAATGTATGCATCTCTGTTATCCCACAGCCAGCGTTGTGCATGTCATATTTGAATGGCTCAGTTCGTAAATCAAATCAAATCAAGTGATGTCCCATTTAACAGAACAAAAAAAGTTGTCAAGCTTTTAAAACAGACTAGAAAGAGACTCTGCAATGCACTCAAGTCCGATTTAGCTGTTTGCGTTTTTTTTCACAATTAAACTTCTGCTCCGCTATTGTGGATTTTCAACTCGCCATACCAGAGATCTACTGTGGTAGTGGTTCTCAAACGTTCTAATTCCAAGACCTCCATAACGCTGAGAGTTACAGACCTGTAAGTTCCATTTGGAACCCCCTCAAGGGACCCTGAGGATCCCTGTACCCTACTTTGAGAACCACTAATCTACTGTAGTATAGGGCATTCACGAATAGTGATCTTTAGTATTCGAATTATTCGACCTCAAAGTATTCGAATAGTCGAATATTCTACAGGACTGGCCAAACTGTCAAATATTAAGTAAGCAAGAGGCGAACATTGTGAAAATGGCAATATCTATGTGCGGAACCGAGTCACATTAAATGTAATACCTACAATTCCAAGTGCTAGTCAGGGTGGGGGTCCCCAGTTAAAATATATTTATTTTGGGAGTCACGAATATTCGAATATTTGGTGTATGCCCCACTGTAGTACCATTCTGTGTTGCAGAATGTACCTAAACCAGACAGTTGTTTCATTGTGCTTGTCATCTTCTAGACGGGCTCCAGTTGTCTCCAGTTTGGCGTCCGCTCATATCTGCACCACTTCTATGAGGAATGCTCGTCCTCCGTGTCGGACAGAGACCCAGAGGACCAGGGGTTCGTCCAGACGCAGAGATCACCTCACTGCTGGAGCTCTGGAACCTGGAGGATACCACATAATGTACGACACACTTCACTGTTCAGACCAAGAAAATGCACACACTTTAGTGTTTACACAAGATGAAATTAAAACATTGTTAAGACCAGTGGTTCTTAGCCTTAAGAGAGGCATTACATTTTGTATAACACGGCTGGCTCTATTTGACAATTTAGCCAATGTTTAATTTGTCATTTTAGAGTCCTCAAAGTGTCACTTTAGAAATGTGCAGATACCCTCTATACACTTAAACCTTATGTTGGTTTGTTTACTGTTGAGAGAGAAAACAATGTTGGACATTAAGTTAATCAGCTGGGGACCCCCCAAAATAATTTGGGGACCCCCCTTGGGGGTCCCGACCCACAGGTTGAGAACTGCTGGTTTAGACCCCGATACCCCTCCTCTCTGTTCCAGGTGTCCCTTGCCTTGGGTCTCCTGATCCTGACTGCAGGTGTTGCCAGCCTGTCGGTGGGTTATTCCACTCCTCTGAGGATCGAATCCTTTGGCGAGGGCGACCTGCTTTTCGTTGACAGACAGGCCATCAGCTTCAACAGGGGGCTGCATGTCAGTGTCGCTGCCGGATTTGGTCTCTCCTGCCTGGGCTCGCTGTTGGCCGTGGTAGGGGTCCTCCTCTGGGCTAAAGTCAAAGAGAAGCTGCCCCGCCGTGTGGAGGCGGTGGAGGGGGTAAGGGAGTGGGGGGCAGGGCGAGGAGCTCTTAAGGGTGCGGGGGAGGCTGTCACCATGGCGCCCAGTGCAGAGGAAGGGAAGGTACCCATTGTTGCACTGTCCCAGGTGGAGACCATCCAGCCCAGTTCATGAAGCAATGGTTCCCAACACTAACCCTAGCGAGCTACACGCGGTGTACGGTCTGTTCTCTTCTAGTGCAGGGGTTCCCAAACTTCTTTGTCTCAGGGCACCCCATAAATATTTCTTTTTAATCCGAGGCACCCCTACATTATAATTTTCACTCCCAGCACCTTAATTTTTTAGAATATCGTTGTTGTCGGGTGGAAACCTTGTATGTTCAAAAAACCTTTCTTTTTGTATTTATCATCTAGAAAATGAACTAAACTAGTGAAAACAGCAGATCTACAAGAAATGCTTCACTAGTTTTGTGCAACAGAGGTTTCTACCTGACAGTAATGATATTTTAGTGAAAATGTTGAGATAATAGCCATTTTGGTTAGAACTGACTGAAAATAACTATTTACTTCAAGTTTAAAATGATACTAAATATTTCTTCAAGTGTCCAAATAAATTCTAAATATTATCAAATTATCTCAATGCACCCCTGGACTGCCGTCACGGCACCCAGGGTGCCCCGTCACCCACTTTGAGAACCCCTGTTCTAGGGGCTCTGACCAGAGTCTGGAATAGGTCATGTACATATCAATTAGATATGGATGTTTGATATCCTGTCAATATCAGGGATCATTGTGCCTGGCAAAGTCTGCCCACCTTGTAGCCAGAGATGGGCACAAAATACAAAAATACCATGTGAAATACTTACCAGGATACTGTCACCAGGATAGTATCTGGGTGACAGTATCCTGGTCAGTATTAGACCAAGTACTGACCAAGTATTTTTTTTATACTTTTTTGTATTTTTGTGCCCATCTCTGCTTGTAGCACAGACTAGGGTTTGTGTTAAGAGACCATTGCAAATATTTGTGAAGTTGTGTGTTCTGTTTTAAAGAGAGACCAGTAATATCATGTAATAAGAACACAAAAAAAGTCATTTTTAGAGGGCAATTATATTTGTATTGTGTATTTATATTTTAAATCTCTAGATTATTGTTTCGTTGTGTTGTTACTCAATTATTTTAATTTGACATATCAAAGCTATATGGTTGACCAAGAAGTGTATCATATTGTTGGTGATACCAGGTAAACCAATTTACATAAATCTGTTTTTATTCCCGTTAACATGTCTTGATGTATGTCCGAGGAATGTGCTAACATGCAGAAGACATTAAGCATATACAAATTAAGAGAAACTGGAATCCGATAAATACATGTACAATATAAACCCAAACTCACATTTGCATGACAATCTGCCCACGCACGTAATCACACAGCTGCCCACATCCACCCACACACAAACGTGTACCTGCTGCCATGAAAATATCACCTGTTATCTTTTCAGCAGAATCTGCCTTTGTAATTGCCTGTACTTTGTGTCTCTAGGCAACAGTTGGCCTCAAGTGCTCTATTTTCAACTTGGAAAAAATGGCCTCCTTTCTGATTGGTCAATACATTTTTTCTTTCTATTTTTAAGCCAATCATCTTTCTTTTTTATATAGTTTACTAAATGAACCGAGGTGACCGAAATGTGCCGCCTGTTCAATTAAGGTAATCTGGCTGTGATACATTATTTTGACACACAGGGTCGAAATGGAGCCCTTCTTAATTTATTCATTTGAAAAACTGAAGAAACAAAGTAGAAAGGACACTGCTTCTTATCGCCCAAGTTACCATGCACACCGACTCTTGCATATTATGCTGCCATATTTCATTGTGCTAGTTGAGATTAATTGAACGAAATATGATGGTGGTCAAATTTCACAGGAAGTTAATGTCCAAATAAACTTTAGATCTGCATACTTAACTTTTAGTGCTGCTCGTTTATCCTACATTTTCAATCTATTTTAACATCAATACTAAACCATCTTTAGGTTACAAAGCATGTCTCATCTTTAAGCAAATTATTAACATTTGAAATAAATCTATCCATCATGAGTGGAAACTGGCCATGGGCTTAATTGACTATGATGTATCATGTCATCTACTGTACCTGAATAAATAATTGTGTAAAGACAATTTTTTTGCCATTTGATTATTTAGATGCCATAATGCGATTAACTTCAAGGACACTTTGACACAGGGACATGCTTGGCCCCTGATTCAGCCCAGGGAAAAAGAGTTGATCTCTCTCCATAGCGCTGCTGCTACTCAAAGATTTGCCATTTCAGATCATGACAAGTGACAAGCCAGTGGGCCAATTACAGGAGTTATATTTCGTCGTTGTCGGGTGGAAACCTTGTATGTCCAAAACCGTTTGTTTTGTATTTATCATTTTAAAAATGATTTAAACTAGTGAAAACAGCCGATCTACAAGCACACAACGCCTCGCACCGCGAGGCGTTGTGTGCTTGTAGATCTGCTGTTTTCACTACTTTTGTGCGACGGCCTTGTATGATGCAGCAGGGCTTTGCTTTGCGAAAAATCTACACATTTGAAACTTGGAGATTTTAATTTTTTCCAAATGGCCAAATGGCCGGGAATGAACCGGCTGTTCGGGAGTTGTCCCGCTTTTCCCGATGGCCAGCACGTCCCTGCTTTGACATTAACCCAGGAGGAGCCGTGGATCAACCAGGAACCTTCAGATTCCCTCTCCTGAGCCATTGCCGCCCGACTGGACTACAACACCTTCACAGTCAACAAATGGCACCTAGTATTTTGAAGTGGCCTAGAATTATTGAATGCTTTAACCAGTGAAAAATAGCAGATATACAAGCTCACAGCGCGGCACCGAGTGCCGCGCTGCGAGCTTGTAGATCTGCTATTTTTGGAAAAAGTCGTGAAAATGTGTGCAAATCTTTGAATATATGTATTTTCAAAGCAAACGTTTGTAACTCAAATTTTGCTTCTGGGTGGTCCCTGGAACTAAATATTTGGAGATGTGGGTCCGTGGCCAAATACATTTTGGGGGTCCTTCACATGAAAAGGTTTGAGAACCACTGACATAGTAGTCTCTCAAGAACAGACTAACTGAGCTCCAGTTAAAGTGAAAAGGACCTTTTCTTTGACGATGGCTATAGCCAGATTGCTGACACAGAAACAAAGGGTTTTTCCAAAGATCTTAGAAGGATTCAAAAGACACTTATAGAATCGGGCCATTTCAGCATTATGGGAGGCTTGGCAGTTTGTTAAGAACTCTTCACTACCAACTGAGTGTACCGGTATGAGTAAAGCATTTCCATAGTGTGGGAAGATCTTTATTGTCTACCTTCATTGAAACATGTCTTTCCCCCCTGCACAGGGACACACAAGCCGTGCATCTCACATGGGGAGTCACAGAAAGTACACATTTTAAAAGGGGAGTTAAATGTGAAATCAAATCATTCAAACAAGGGTTGGAGCACCACCACACTACATCTATACTATAATTTTGCGAATGTCTGTCTGAGTGAGTGTCTGTATGAAACCGCGTTTCTCCTCGGTGGCTGGAGCAATTGATCTGAAATCGCATCACCATTAGCATATGAACACACCTGACATAACTGTGAAGCCCGTTTGTCACTTTCACAAATCGTATGCTGTATAATAGCATTTTTATGGTGTATCTATATCTATTTAGCCTACAGTACCTTTTGTGACCACACATGTTAAGGGAGGGGCGCTGTTGTTCAGGCCATGCACAATCACACACAAACCCACACACACACACACACACACACACACACACACACAGGGGGGGGGGGGGGGGAGGGGAGTGTGTGTGTGTGCAGGCGGGCAGGCGGGCGGGCGGGCGGGCGGGCGGGCGGGCGGGGGGGGGGTGGGGTTCTGGCCCTGTTACAGATGTTGTCCAAAATCATGCAGATCGGTACAAAGTATCTCTGTAGCCGTTAAATGGAACGGGTATTTCTTACATTGATGCTCCTACATATTAGCATGCAAGCACCAGTTAAAGTTACTTTCCATCCCTCATATACTGTGTGCACAGTGCACATCCCATAATCCACACACTGCACATCATTTCGGAGCTCATATCTTTGAACGGGTAAGGGCTAGTGTTAAAAAATAAGTAAAATTGTTCTTGGCTTTGCATTGTTTAGTGGCCCTGAAAGGGAGCGTGTCGCTGTTACTACATGTCATCTTTTCGACACCCGACTCTAACCCTCACCCACCCTAACCTCCGTGGAGTGAGTCGCTAACCCTCCGGTCGAAATGATGGTCGTTCAAAAGAGCGCGATTTTGCCCCCTGAAATGTGATTCATTATTTGTAAAATAGGTCCTGTGGTCATTATGGAATATCACAAATCTTTGTGATAGATAACTCCAGAGATGTGTAACAATTTGTTTGTAGCAAAAAGTGGGGTTTGAAGAAATTGCAGAATAACAGAAAATCTAATTAGGCAGCAAATAGCAGATTCCTGATGCCATGTTTGTCTGTGAAGAACAACGCATGAAAGGGTGCTGCAAGAAGAAGCATCTAGGATACCATCAATTCTACAGTATTATATATTGTTTTTAATGTTAGGTGCTGCCATTTGAATCGCTTAGCTATTTATAGAAACATAGGTCAATGTTGGCCTAGGTTTGGCCATTGGCTAATGGTCCTATATCCTATTGTAATCGCTTCCTTTTTAAATGCCCTATAGTTCAGTTTATCTCTGGAGCTGGGGCTGCAATGCATAGAGAATGTGTGGATTTGCCTGTGATATGTGTGTCAGTATGTGTGTGTATCTGATGCAGAGATGTACTGCTTGGGTACATGGTGTTTCTTTGGTGTGCATGGTGACTCACACAGCCAGTATGAGTCACTCCTCCTCTGCTCCTGGTTGCTCTCTTATTGATCAGCTAGACAGCTACATGTACACTGCACATGGCCCAGAGACAGGGGCGTCAATTGGGTATGGCAGGGGTATGCAGCTGCCATACCCTGGGTCCAGGGGGGAAAATAAAAGTTACTTTTAAATACAAATCCACGAATGTCTCTTTGTCTATCTGCGCTGGTTATTATGTTGTTAAATTACAGTAAAATAACCACAAATGCAAAATTTTACATAATGGTCACTTTAACAAGGTATTATAATTATATTCTCCACACTTGTATTCTCCCCATCTTGACAAAATGGTATATTCCCAGGTTCCGCAAGTCAGCTGCACAGGTGCAATGCATTATTGTTAATTGTGGCACGTTTACATGCTAAGTTTAGCTGCACTTGAAAAACCATTCCAGGCTGCTGTATCCAGCCGTATCCAAAGGATTTTTTTTCCAGACATTGTGAAAATAGACGATCTACATGCTCACAACGCCTCGCAGCGCAAGGCGTTGTGAGCATGTAGATCTGCTATTTTCACCGTGTTATCCAAAATGTAATGCCTATTTTCCATGAGGACTCCCATCTTTGCCATACCCTAGCTTTTGCTGAACTGACGCCACTGCCCAGAGAACAGTGTGTTGCAGTCAGGGGGCCAGTTGTCTGGATTTAAAATGACGCAAACACGGAATTAAAAGTTCCTATGATTGGCCGCTAGTTGCGCTGTTCTGGTACCAAAAGCAACATGTTCTCGATAGGATTCCATTCATTTCCCCCAAACTTTTAAATTAGATTTTCTTACTTTAATAAACATCGTCATACTTTATGCAGGGTATGCTGTAGGAGAGGCTTGTGATGATTCTTCTTTGTATGCTTTATTTTTCCGGCAAACTCAAGACAATGTCCCATGTGTCCCTACGGTTGCACATGTCCGTTGGCACCCAATAGCATTCCTGGGGTAGTAATGGGTACCATGATGGCGACACCCATACAAGGGCAAAAAAAGCTTCATTTTCGCGGCATAGAAACCAATCCCACCATCCACATTTTTTTACAGTCTATGGTTGCAGTGTATTGTTTTTAGGGCTGTCCCGGGCAAACGTCTAATTTCTCTTTTGGGTCTTGAGCTAAAAGTTTGGGAACCAATGCTGTACGTGATATGATTATAGATGTTCGCCCCCAGAATATAGCGATGATAGGGTTCAAGTGGTTAATGTTAAAAAGAAAAAAGGTTCCTATCACACAAAGATTTGGCGGCCCCCCCTAACGCCGAAGACCCCCTATATAGGGATCCCGGACCCCCTGTGTAATGTGCCGCGATCTTTTCTGCTTGACTTCAAATAAGAGAGAGGATACAGTGAAGCCTGTATCAGTTTGAAAATAACTGTCAGTCTGAAGTGAGGCGGCATCGACATTATTGTGTGAGGATTGCAGTGGACGTGCTTCACTGCCTCCATGGCTGGTCTGTGAGTGAGTCACACCTCATGGGGGGGATAGGGCTGGATAGGGCTGATGTCTGCTTGGCTGAATGGCAGGCCTATTCAACCTGTATGTGTGAATGCTGTATCTAATACTATCTATAGGTGCAGAGCCCACCACATTGATACGATACCATTTCCTATATACCACACTGATGTGCAAACTTAAAGGTGTATTCAGTGATAATGAAAGTGGCCGGGGGTCATCTTGTCCCTTACTGGCCTTACAGCGTGGAAATGTTAGTTTTTTATAGATTTTCTTACACCATTATAATGTTCTCGTTTTGATCATTAGACCCAATCACTGAATATCGGTAGGCCTACGTCTCCAGCTTCAGGATATGTACGATACTGATTTACCACGAGACTGTGGCATTTTATGAGTTCAGTAGTTTACAATCTAGGCATTTAGCAGACGTTCTTAATTCAGAGTGACTGTGGTTCTCAAAACTTTTATTTTGACCATCATAACTAAACATCATAACATAACTACGGCTATAGGCTACTCTACCCTGATTGGTCGAGGACTGGCTGGCTACCTCTGAAAACCGAATCTAGCTATGCTCGTAACACGGCCCATGGTGGAAGTCCTTATATGGTCAGCACACATTCTAGTGAGAAGATTGAATAAAAAATGTACAAATTATATTTTTATTTGAATGAAATACAATCACTGAATATACCTTTAAAGCGAGTCTAGGTGATGTATCTTTGTAAAAGAGAGAAAAAAGGTTGAAGCTATTACATTTTTTGTTGTTGTTCCAGTTCCAATTTTGCCTGGTCATTTCTTTGTTTCATAATTTCCATTTTCACTTCTATATCTTGTATCATTGTATAATTAATTATACTTTTTTCTATCCCAACTTGAAAATGTATTTTCACTTATACTAAAGAGCTGGAGAGACGGGAAATATTCACTCTAGTCTATAGCAATGATTGCAACCAGAATAGAGCTATTTAACACTCATTTTAACAAAGGAAATATCACTTACACCACCTTTAATGAGATATACTGTGCTGCTGTCGCTGGTACTGGCAAGAAGCCATCCATGCAGTAGTTCAATTGATAAAATTGCATATGCTATGAAATTCACATAGTTTGGCCAAGTGTGTAATAATTGAAGATAATATAGGCGGCATACTGTATGGTTTGAAAAGTAATTTCTTGAGATTTCTGCTATTGTAGCCTAACTCTGTCCTTTTTCTATTATTTGGACTATGGACGTGCAGTTTGTGACAGTGTACCTCGCTGATTTCTATTTGCATAATACCAATTTATCGGGCTATAGCTGTAAATCTGTGTGATATTAAACTAGGCGGTGTGTGAGATTATCCTGCCCGGCGACACACACACGCGGAGGAGGACAACTCTCTGTCATCTCTGATAAGAGTGATGAATGTGAAATCAGGATATCCATGTTTGTATGGTGTGACCGCGTGGCCATGTTTCCTCTACCATCAGGGGTCTTCAACAGGGGGTCTGACTGGGACACCTAGGGGGGTCCTCAGAGATACTACAGGGGGTCCTCCAAATCTTCCAAATAGTTTTTATATTAACAACTTGAACCCTAGCGTCCATATTCTGAGAACTTTAGCCAAACATAGCAGATCTACAAGCTCACACCGCCTCGCGCTGCGAGGCGTTGTGAGCTTGTTGATCAGCTATTTTCGGCAAAGAGCTTTGGTGTAGAGGGGGAAAAGAGCAGACTAAGTACAGAGTGAAAGGTCAAGTTTATTAAGTATTGACGGTTCAAGTGGTTAAATATCTGAAAACACAAATTGACATGAATCCAAAATACACTGATGATCGTGCTGTCAAACGATGTGGAATCTATGATAAGGTTGTGGGGGTCCCTGCTTCATCTCTCTCTCAATTGAGGGGTCCTTGGCCTGAAAACCAAATGGACTTTTCTTTCTAATACTTATAATGCTTTGGTTACATGCTTTTCTACTTGTTTTACATATTTAGAGTGGATTTAGAACAGGTAAGTAACAGTAAGTAACAGTAAGTTAAGTTTATTGTTTTTGTAGGCCTACTTAATTATTAATATCCAGGCTACTCTATTTACGGGGCATTGCAACAGCCTCATTTTATTACTACTCACTTTTAATGACTTCCGTTCATCAGTCTGTTCTTAGAAAAAGCAGGGAAACAGGGCTTGAGTTTGACCAAGGAAGCCCTAGCTCTGGAAGAGCACCACGCGAACAGTGAGTGAGAGAAATAAGCAACCAGATCTATGAAAACAAGCCCAAAAGAAGGGACCAGGCCACATTTAAACCTATATACTGTACATCAGCTATTTGATTTATATATCGATCTACAAGCTCATGTCGCAATGCAATGCGTTGTGAGCGTTGTGTAGATATGTCATTTTCGAATAATGCTATTTTGAAATAAAATGTGGATTATTTGGAAGGTTTTTGGAACATTCTAAGAACACAAATTCGGTGCCAGATTTGTGTTGTTAGAATGAACAAAACATTTTAAGATGGGGCTTATAGGGGCAAATACATTTGTTTGGGGGTCCATCACATGAAAATATCTGAGAACCACTGGTTTCCAAAAAATAAGTGGAAGCAAATAAGCACTATATTTACAAGCAACTTTGCAGAAAAAAGAAGCCCAAAGCTTGTAATAAGCAGACATGGCAACACTGGCACCATGCAAACATGAACATGAGTAGCATTCCATGGGTCCATTTGGTTCCATTTGTAGACAATTCTAATGTGTACCCAGCAAAAAAGAAAAAAGAAAAAAAGGAAAAGGAAAGAAAATTACATTATCTACTCTTTCAGAATGTCACTTTTAACGCCAGGAGAGACAAAACATGACACTCCTCACCTCAAAAGTTTGCATTGTACAAAAGTTGTCCCCCCGGCGTGCACTGCACTGCACACCCACACGCACGCACGTGCACACTCTCCTTTGTTTGAAGCCTATCACGGGATTTGGCACAGTCAAACACCTCTGTGCATATTTGCAGTCACCATTGGTTTGTTGAGCATTAAAAATGTTAATTGGAATTTTTAAAAAGGGAAAGAAAAATATCGCATTACCGTCCCACATCCTTCCAGTCACAGGCTGTCAAAATGCAATATTCCAAATTAGATTGTATTTGGATAATCTTTTGAACTGTAATAGGTTTCCAGCCAGCAGGCATATTACTATTGGCACATCATTATTAAACAAAAGTGACACCGAACCATCACTTTGCAGGCAGCGCCAGATAAACGTTCGGCACCGTGCAAATAATATTAGTTCTGCTTCCAGAGTCACCGGCTTATCTCTGGGATGCTATATTGGGTTCATATCCCTGTCGTGGCTGGCAGGGGCCTTCTGACGGAAGTGTCTAAATTTATGAGTAGCCTGCATGTGTGAGTTGCATGTATGAATAGGCTGTGGCGTGTGTGTGTCTGTGCGCGCGTGTGCGTGCGCGAGCGCCGTGTAATGTGTGTGTCATGCATTAATGCTTTTATATGTAAATGTTGTGTGTGTGTGTGTGTGTGTGTGTGTGTGTGTGTGTGTGTGTGTGTGTGTGTGTGTGTGTGTGTGTGTGTGTGTGTGTGTGTGTGTGTGTGTGTGTGTGTGTGTGTGTGTGTGTGTGTAGGTGGGCGGGATGTGTGCGAGACAGAGGCAGTGTGTGTGTCACGATGGATACATTCATATGTAAATAGGAAGTGTGTGTGTGTGTGTGTGTGTGTGTGTGTGTGTGTGTGTGTGTGTGTGTGTGTGTGTGTGTGTGCGCGTGCGCGCGCGTGTGTGTGTGTGAGCGCGTGCATGCATGTGCAGACGCGACCCATATCATGGCATAATGAGATCCGCCACTGTTGGTTACCCTCAGACAGTGGTAATTATGGTTGGAAGTGAAAAGGACTGACGCTAGCGGCAGGTCGGACGCTCACACACTAACACATTCAGCTGCTACTACTACACACAATGACAGGACCCTGCAGACAAAATGAGGACCTGTCCGTCTCTGGCAGCCAGGTGAGGAATAGGAGCCTGCTAACACAGGATATGAGAAATTAAACCTCTTCCTGCTTCCCTATCAGCTCCACGAAACCTGCTTATATTAGCCGTTATGTGAAATAGCACGGGTTTGTTTAACAAGGCCCACACATTTGCTCCTCAGGCCTACCCCTGAGTCCTATGATAGCCTATAACTGGGGGAAGTTCCATTCGTTCAGAGGAGCGCGTTTTCACCACTGGGTGACAGGGGTGAGAATATAATCTCCCCCATGCACAGTCCCCAGCTTGGCAGAGATAATAGTAAACTAAGCGATTATTATTATGTCCGAATATAGAGCTTTCACTTTTTAACAAAATAAAAAATATATATACTGTATATATATAACTTACTTACACCACCTTTAACCTTGAGAGCAGCAAACATCAAAAACAAGTGTGCATATTGGGATTTGAACCCAGGGCCAGGCCCCTGTCGTCAGCCTCAAGCTCAGAGAACCTTTATTTTATTTTATTTTTACAATGTAACAAGTCTGACAGCTCATGCTCATGTAAAGGGGTGTGATTGTTGATGTGCACGTTCTTCAACCGAAATAACCCCAAAAGAAAAGAAAAAAACAACACAATACTCTTGGTTTACTGGGACAGCTAGGGTTCAATTCCCTGTGGTGTCCTGTTGATTAAGCCCATAATATTTACACGGATTGATTAATTATCTGAACTTTTTGAACAGATAAGCTCACCTCATTCACTGTGAGACAATTTAAAGATTTCAGTCTTGATCTAGTAGTTGTACTAAGATATGTTAATAGCAATAGTGAAATAGTAGTGTGAGCCAAGGGTTTCAGTCTTAATGTAGTTATAGTAAGATAAGTTAATATTAGTAGTGAAATAGTTGTTAGTATCATGTCAGTGTCATGGTCTGTACCATGTCAGTATCATGGTCTAGCTGTACCATGTCAGTGTCATGGTCTGTACCATGTCAGTATCATGGTCAGTATCATGGTCTGTACCATGTCAGTATCATGGTCTGTACCATGTCAGTATCATGGTCAGTATCATGGTCTGTACCATGTCAGTATCATGGTCTGTACCATGTCAGTATCATGGTTAGTATCATGTCAGTATCATGTCAGTGTCATAGTCTGTACCATGTCAGTATCATGTCAGTATCATGTCAGTATCATGGTCAGTATCAAGTATAATTGTCAGTATCCCGGTCTCTATCATGGTCAGTATCATGGTCTGTACCATGTCAGTATCATGGTCTGTACCATGTCAGTATCATGGTCTGTACCATGTCAGTATCATGGTCAGTATCAAGTATAATTGTCAGTATCCTGGTCTCTATCATGGTCAGTATCATGGTCTGGACCATGTCAGTACAAAGTGCTGTACACTCAGCAACAAAAAGCCACACCCAGTGTGAAGTGAGCGGTGCTATGTAGGAGTTAATTTCATTGAGTGAGCCAGATGTAGGAGCGGTCGCACCGCTCAAAAGATATACTAAAATATATATACTAAAGTACTACGCGCAAAACAGTACACAGCAGGGGGGGCGACGACACATAGGGGGTGCAACATATAAACACATTGCTTAGTGGAAACTAAGTGAGTTTTCAAACATGATTTAAACACAGGCAAGGTTTGAGACGTTCTAACATGGGGCGTAAGATCATTCCACAGTTTGGGCCCTACAGCGGAAAGTGATCTCCCTGGTTCTCTTCAGCCTTGTTGGTGGGACCTTAAGGAATGACTGGTCACCGCTCAAAAACAAACATCCATAGTCAGTACCATAATCAACCATAGTCACTCAGTACCATAGCCATCCATAGTCAGTACCATAGTCATCCATAGTCACTTAGTCAGTATCATAGTCAGTACCGCGTTGCGACGCGTTGTTGTGAGCTTGTAGATCGGCTATTTTTGGTGAAGAAAGGCTGGCCGTAGATGGAAAAAGAACTCATCAAGTAGAGTGCAAGCATAGTGACGTGATATTGATGTAGTGAAATTGATTAATAATATTATGAAATGATTCTGAGGCACCCCTGGACTGGCATTGCGGACCCACTTTAGGAAACCTTGATCCAGACAAGTTAACAACTTTGCAAGGAAGAATACTTTGCAATGATATAACCTCAGAAGTACAGAAGAGGCCACAGTTGTTGGTGAATATATACACACACATAAGCAGCTATAAAGGACCTGTTAAAAAAAAAGCAAGAGAAAAACCAATCTTCATTAAGGCCCCTATGGATCCATTTGCATTCAGCTTGAAGTCTTTGATTGACATCAGCCTCTCTATGCATTTTAGTCATCTGTTCAATGACACAAAAAGGAAAGTGTTGAGACAGGATGACTGGCTCCATGGAACAGGTGATTTTACATCATTTCTCCCAATGGCACTTTTGTGTTCTACGATACACTGACAATACGTCACATCTCTCCATCTGCAAATGGAGGCACTGCCCCCCCTCGGCACCCTAATGGACACATGCAGCACAGTGTGACTTTTATAGAAAGCTCTCCTTGATCGATCGGACATTTTCATTCTACATGCGCGAGCAGCAGCATAGAGGAAAGCCTGAAACATGAATCCCATTTGTATGGCCACATGTGATGTTAGCCCATCGACCGTTTGATGCACACAAACCTGTCCATTTTCCAAGGCTTTCAGTTTGATTTCTTTTTAATGGCTGCTGGGTTGAAAGGGTTCTCAAGCTGCTTGCCTGTCAACACAGTCTCCTTTTGTGTTTGAAAGCCACGCTGCACTCAGAACGCCAACAAGGCTAAAACACTCAGAGAGAGAGCGAGAGACTAAGGGCCGATGCATACTCCACTATAGTGCCGAGTTTAATATCGCGGACCCTGATGAAGGCCCTACGAGGCTGAAACGCGTCGGTCGTTTTTGGAGCTGTGGAACACAAGCTCCCAATAGACAGGTATGTCCGTGGGTATGTGGGTGGCTGGGTGGCTGGGTGGCTGGCTGGCTGGGTGGGTGGCTGGCTGGCCATGTCCGTAGTCTGGCAATACCTTGAGTGGCCACACACAACACACTAGTTAAAGGAGGGGCGCTGTTTTGTGCAGGCCAGGCACACTCACCACTCACTCATAGGAACAGTTTACAGTTCACACACACACACACACACACACACACACACACACACACACACACACACACACACACACACACACACACACACACACACACACACACACACACACACACATAATTTATAGATCTAGAACACATAGAATTTATATATAGAACACTTAGAATTCATAGATCTAAAACACATAGAATCAAAAGCATAGATCTGGAACTGCTCAAATTCACAGCTCCACTTCGAACGAGGTTTGATTTTTTAACATTGCTGCCATGATTTAAATAAAATAGTTTTCTACTTGCAAGTAACAGAGTTGCCTTGGATCTTGTCTAAGTTCCCCACCTTATCTCTACACATCTTTTATATAATGGAATGGAACTCGATTTTTTTGTCCTCTTATCTCTATACCCTCTCCCAAGAGCACCTGTCCACACTACAGTTTTTGGAGCTGTGTGCAGCTCCCTATACGTGGCTGTGTGGGTCTGTCTGTGTGTGTGTGTGTGTGTGTGTGTAGTATGTAGCCTGACTTCGGCGCGTAACTAGTGCCGCACCATTTACGCCACTCGCGCAATATATACATCAAAATGTGCGGCTCGGCCGGGAATGGTGTTCTATTACCTTTCGTTCCGATCCGCCTTACCATGCCGACGTAATCGGCAAAAAACGACGCTTAATTGTCCCCATTGACTTATAATGGGACAATGCAAGAAATCACTTTCAAGTATTTTTCTCTCGTAAACCATAGGAGCTACAGTTTCAAACCTCGGAGAGGAGATTCATAATGATTTTAAGAATGAATCGAAAAATAATTACATCACTCGGCCTAATGGTGGCGCTATAACGGCCCACTTTACGTTTTGCCCCGTAACTCTTGAACCGTAGATCGGAAAATTTAAATTCTTTTTTCCCTGGATTCCTTGGGTCAAGACGCATCTCCCCATATAGGCCACGCCCATTTGCGCCAGGATAGATTTTCCGCCATCTTGAATTTTCTCCAAAACACACTTTTTGCTCCTTTTCCTACATATTTTCTTCAAATGTCACAAAAATCGGTACACATGATCTACACACACACACACACACACACACACACACACACACACACACACACACACACACACACACACACACACACAGCTCCACTTCACACGGGTGTGATTTTTTGCTTTACTTACAGATCCACATAGCGCTTCTTCTACTTTTATCTATCCGAGTTTAATAAGGTTCGGTTCTGTCCAGGCACGTGTCGTGCACACATGGGCGAATGATTTTCCCCCTTGGGATAATGAAGGTATCTATCTATCTATCTGTCTATAGACATCAAAGGGGGCTTGAGCCCATGCCCTTAACCTCTCCATGGGGTGCCCGCTGGCCTAGTGGTCTCGGCGCATACCACTTACTGTACTAGGCTATGATGCCTGCTGGCGTCGCCGGTTTGATTCCCGATCCGGAGGACCTTTTCCCCATCTCTCTCCCCATTTCCTGTCAGTCTACTATATCCTATCAAATAAAGGCATAAAAAGCCCCAAAAACAAATCTTTAAAAGTGTCCTCTCCAGACCATGAATGCTGTTTTTACTATGGTGAAAGAAATGCAAATGCCCTCTTTCCACCATACCTGAAGGCGGCATTCAAGAAAATTCATGAACTTGAATTCAGCATCTTGTGTTGAAAGAATTGCCCTTTCTGTGTAGAAGTCCATGCCGTTACACTCTTATATTGACTTGATTATGCTTAGTTCAGGGTGGTAGGCCTATAACACATTTTCAATATTTTTTCCACCAAAAGGCCCTTTTAGAAATGTCAGCCCCTGCCTCTCTAACATTCTCTGCACGTTCCTGGTTCTGTCCACACTACAATATGACATCATTCAGAGGTTCACATCATTCACATCTCATGCAAATGCGGTCCAAGTCAGCCTAGAATCTCTCGATTACAGACAGATTGGCCTTCTAGAGGTCTGACTTGGACCTCATGCAGTTTTTTTTTCCTCCGGGTATTTCGCCTTGATGGGACTCACTTTTCTCCGGGTGTTTCGTCTTGATGGGACTCACATTTTTCCAGGTGTTTTGCCTTGATTTTGGAGCTCACTTTTTTGGGTGTTTTTTGGTATTTTGGGACTCACTTTTTTCCAGGTGTTTCGTCTTGATCTTGGGACTCACTTTTTGGGGGATTTTTTGGGATTTTGGGACTCACTTTTCTCCAGGTGTTTCGCCTTGATGGAACTCACTTTTCTCCGGGTGCTTCGCCTTGATGGGACTCCCTTTTTTCTAGGTGTTTCGCCTTGATGGGACTCACTTCTTTCCCGGTGTTTCGCCTTGATTTTGGGACTCACTTTTTTGGGAATTTTGGGGGATTTTGGGACTCACTTTTCTCTGGGTGTTTCGCCTTGATGGGACTCACTTTTTTCCAGGTGTTTCGCCTTGATTTTGGGACTAACTTTTGGGGATTTTGGGACTCACTTTTCTCCGGTGTTTCGCCTTAACCTGTTAACAATCCTGTATAATTTGCAAAAAACGCCTATACACAGCGTACCCAAAGTAAATTGATTGTTGTTTTTAAACCATTTGGAGTAATGCATTGGGCATGGTCTCATTTTGAAGAAAACATTTTGAAGTTTTACCCAGAAATAAATAATCACTCACTGTGTGCAACTGACATTGAGTAATGCAAGTTTTAACTTACTGGAATAGCAGGTTTTTAATCCTCGCCTAAATATTTTCAGTAAATAGATGCCTGCATAACACTGTTATTATCATATAGGAGCTGAAAAACACAATGTGGACACATTTTGAAGCCTTACCTAGCCCAATTTCAAAGGACATGATAAAACTACAAAATATGAATATTTTACACATGTTTTACTAAGTGTATGTTTATGCGTTTTCATTTGGAGACATTTGCATATATCATATAAAAAGGTCAAAAAAGGGCTAATAGACTGGATTTTTATTATTTTTATATATTTATTATTATTATTATTTAATTTATTTATTTTAATGACAGCCCTAACACTCTTGGTCTGACGTTCGGCGCGCTGCTGCGCATTTACGCACGTCCAGTAGAGCTGTTACGCAGGGGTTTTTGGGTATTGTAGTTCACATCAGCCATGGATTTTATCATGTTTACCCTTCCTCTACACAAGAACATCATTGTTGTGGAAATATATGATGTTGTTGGAGTACAATCCAACTCTAAACGTGAGTAGCAGCAGATTTATGAATATTTGTTTGTTTGTTTATGTCGGACTTCTGCGTTGTTTGTGGCGTGAGTTTCGGGGCTATAATCAAATGGTTTGCAGATTCGGAATCACAAGAATCTTAGCTTTAAAATGGTATACAGCTTGGCAATGCAAGTGAAACAGAGGCTTGTCTAAACGTGATTGTTTGTCAAAATACGGCCGTGTTCGGCGCGCTGCTGCGCATTTACGCACGTCCAGTAGAGCTGTTACGCAGGGGTTTTTGGGTATTGTAGTTCACTTCAGCCATGGATTTTATCATGTTTACCCTTCCTCTACACAAGAACATCATTGTTGTGGAAATATATGATGTTGTTGGAGTACAATCCAACTCTAAACGTGAGTAGCAGCAGATTTATGAATATTTGTTTGTTTGTTTATGTCGGACTTCTGCGTTGTTTGCGGCGTGAGTTTTGGGGCTATAATCAAATGGTTTGCAGATTCGGAATCACAAGAATCTTAGCTTTAAAATGGTATACAGCTTGGCAATGCAAGTGAAACAGAGGCTTGTCTAAACGTGATTGTTTGTCAAAATACGGCAGGCGGGCCCGCCGGCGGGCCCAGACCTGTTAAGAGGTTAATGGGACTCACTTTAGAGATGAAACCACAAGCCAGTAGGCTGCGTTTAAATATGTATTAGTTGTCCCGGACAACAGGCTAACTAGTATGTTATGCCCTGACACCAATGATTTGCAACATCATGCAACCATTAAGGCAGTTGCAAAGAGTTGCTTTGGTGCGGTTGACCTTAGAACAGTGTTGTTGCAAGGAGTTCCATGTACAAATCTCAATCCTCCTACATTACTGTTTTACTTTGACATTTTCATGGGTAAAGTACAAAATAATTACTCAAAAGAACCTAACATTTTTTAGGTTGGAGATGGTGTAGTGGTCTAAAGATCAGACTTAAGGTGCATAGGTTCTGTGTTCAAAACCCAGTCACCCTACTAATTGCTGCTCTATTACTTGGATCTTTTCAGGGTTAAAATACAAGATAAGTACTCAAAAGCACCAGAACACATTTACAGTGAGAGGTGGCCTAATGGTCTAATGCTTAGACTCTCAGCTAAGAGATTCCGGGCCCTATTATGATCCAGGTCTTATGCCTTATGCCTTAACTTCTTTACCTTTTTTTCACTATTTTGAAAAACATTTTTAAATACTTCAAATGCTGATCTACATCTGCACGTTGTGAACTTGCAGATCAGCTATTTGAAATATTTAAAAAACAAAAACAAAATAGTAAAAAAAGGCAAAGAAGTTAAGGCATAAGGCATAAGACCTGGTTCATAATAGGGCCCTCCATGTTCAAATCCCACTCAACCTACAGTCCATCTGTCGAGTACATTGACCTTTTTAAGGCTAAAATTGTCTCAATTTTCTTCCACTGTTCTCAAGGCATGAAGGTAGGAATTTTTTTCTGTAAAAGTTCTGTTGGACAGAGTTCTTTCAGATATAACCCCCCACCTTTAGCTCTCAGGAAACAGGGGGAGGGACACCCCTCCACAATGGTCCTCCGTGTACCTTGGGCATGGGACTTGAACCTGTCTGAAACCTGCCTGTAACAGGGACAACCGATCAAGCGACCATACCATTGAGCCAAGGCACCTTTGGGCCCTCAACAGCTATCTCCTGGTGCTTTTGAGTTGTTCTCTTCTATTTTAGCCTTGAAAAGGTCAAAGCACTACAGGAATGGATTTGAACATGTGACCTCTGCATTCAGAGTCTGATGTTTAAACCACTACACCATCTCCCACAGCAGACTTTATCTGGTGCTTTGAATACTTCTTTTGTATTTTAACCTTGAAAAGCAACAACAATGATCTGTACGAGAACTCTGATTTTTAGACCACTAGATGCATTTTCTAGTGCTTTTGACTAACTCTTTTGTATTTTAACCTTGAAAGAAATGTAAAAGTAAAACAGCAACATAGCAGGAGTGATATTTGAACACAGAAGCTCTGTACCGAGAGTCAAATGTCTAGACCACTACACCATCTCTCAACGTAGATGGCTCCTGGTGCTTTTGAGTAATTACTTTGTATTTTAAGCTTTTCAAGGTTCAAATACAAAAGGATTACTCAAGAGCACTCAAAAGGTAGTGAGAGATGGAGTAGTGGTCTGAAGATCATGTTACCTCTACCTTCGGAGTCTGATGTTTAAACCACTACACCATCTCCCACAGCAGACTTTATCTGGTGCTTTTGAATACTTATTTTGTATTTTAACCTTGAAAAGTAACAATGATCTGTAAGAGAACTCGGATTTGGAAATGAGACCTCTGAACTGAGGGTCGACCACTAGATTCATTTTCCAGTGCTTTTGACTTACTCTTTTATATTTTAACCTTGAAAGAAATGTTAAAATAAAAGAGCAACATAGGAGGAGTGAGATTTGAATGCACGCACGCACGCACGCACGCACGCACGCGAACACACACACACACACACACACACACACACACACACACACACACACACACACACACACACACACACACACACACTCACACACGTACACTCACAGACATTTTAATTCTTTATATGAATCCAGAAATTACAATGAATGTACAGGGATGCTAATGTAACAGGGTTGATGTAACAGGGTTGACTCTAATGTAACAGGGTTGACTCTAATGTAACAGGGTTGACTCTAATGTAACAGGGTTGACACTAATCTAACAGGGTTGACACTAATGTAACAGGGTTGACACTAATGTAACAGGGTTGATCTAACAGGGTTGACACTAATCTAACAGGGTTGACTCTAATGTAACAGGGTTGACGCTAATGTAACAGGGTTGACTCTAATGTAACAGGGTTGACACTAATGTAACAGGGTTGACTCTAATGTAACAGGGTTGACTCTAATGTAACAGGGTTGACACTAATCTAACAGGGTTGACTCTAATGTAACAGGGTTGACTCTAATGTAACAGGGTTGACACTAATCTAACAGGGTTGACACTAATCTAACAGGGTTGACTCTAATGTAACAGGGTTGACTCTAATGTAACAGGGTTGACACTAATGTAACAGGGTTGACACTAATGTAACAGGGTTGACTCTAATGTAACAGGGTTGACACTAATGTAACAGGGTTGACACTAATGTAACAGGGTTGACTCTAATGTAACAGGGTTGACACTAATGTAACAGGGTTGACTATAATGTAACAGGGTTGACACTAATGTAACAGGGTTGACACTAATCTAACAGGGTTGACTCTAATGTAACAGGTTGACACTAATGTAACAGGGTTGACTCTAATGTAACAGGGTTGACACTAATGTAACAGGGTTGATGTAACAGGGTTGATGTAACAGGGTTGACTCTAATGTAACAGGGTTGACTCTAATGTAACAGGGTTGATGTAACAGGGTTGACTCTAATGTAACAGGGTTGATGTAACAGGGTTGACTATAATGTAACAGGGTTGACACTAATGTAACAGGGTTGACTCTAATGTAACAGGGTTGATGTAACAGGGTTGACTCTAATGTAACAGGGTTGATGTAACAGGGTTGACTCTAATGTAACAGGGTTGACAAGGTAGACCATCTATCAGAGGTATTAACTTTGTTCCTAGTAGGACTCGGATTAGAACATGGATCCTTTGAACTAAGAGTCCAATCACCAGTCCGCTAAAGCATATGCCAATACAGTTCTTTTGTATTTTAATGTTGAAAATGTATTACAGCAATGTGGGAGGACTGAGATTTGAACATGGGACCTCTGCACTGAGAGTCAGATCTTTATACAACTCCACCATCTCTCACACAGGGTTGTCAACGGTTCTGGTAGGTGTTGTCCTGATGTGGTTGGCATTTTCTGCTCTCAGAGGTTTAGGCAAATGCTAGTCATTGCTGAAATAACAATTTAACTATAAATCATAAAAATCACACCCAGTGTGACGTGAGCAGCGCTTTTTATGAGTTCATTTCATTAATCGTCCTGCAAAGCTTGGCCAACGAGCCAAGTGTGGGACATACATACATACGTACAAACAGTACATACAAACAGACAAAGCCAGATGTAGGAGCGGTCAGCACCGCTAAATAGCTTTCAGTCCGACAGTGACCGTATCCACAAATTCCTCATCAATGACCACATACTGCTCCATACTGCTGATCTAAACCCACGTGGGGTTCGGGGCAGGGACTCCCATAGGTCCTTGAGGGGGTCCCCAGCTAAATCATTAATAGTAGGGAATCAAATGAACCCTTACGGGTCTGTAACTATGTGTGAGTGTGTGTGGAGGGGGGGTTGTGGCCTATTGCACATCAAACTGGAGGTCTTTGAAATGAAAAAGGTTCAGAATCACTGCCCTGCAGAAAGACACGTTTTTGTGTTCGTAAAGATGGATGGATCAAACTCTCTGTCAGCACTAAGCCTAAGCCAGTGTTTTTCAACCACTGTGCCTGGGGACCTTTGGTGTGCCCCTGAGAAGGGTCAAGTGTGCCCCTTGAAACTGCTTGAAAGCCAATATTGTATTTATCATTTTAAAAATGATTTAAACTAGTGAAAACAGCCAATCTACAAGCACACAACGCCTCGCACCGCACTGTTGTGCGACAGCCTTGTATGATGAAGCAGGGCTTTACTTTGCCAAGAAACGTACAAATTTGAAACTTAGAGATATGAGGTTTCTTCCCGACAGTGACGATATTTACACCCCAGTATTATGTTGGTGTGCCCATGGATTCTCGGGACATGAAAAGTGTGCCCATGCAGAAAAAAAGGTTGAGAAACACTGGCCTAAACCACAGACAAATGGCGATGCATAAAGACACAACCAGAAGGGATGAAATCAGGAGCGTACACCTGGTTTAAAAGGAGTGCGTGCAGGTTGAAACGCTTGCACAGGGTCTTTGCAGAGTGGTATGAGAACGGGGGCGGTGTGACAGGAGGTGCCACATGGCCCGGATGGCCACTGGCACCAACGGAGCCCTTGAACACATGTTGCACCGTGGGTGGCGGGCGACCCACGGGGTCAGCCTGAGGCGGAGGCTGCCAGCTGTGTTGGTGCCGAGCAGCATCGCGTGCATGGACTTCACGCACCTTCCCAAAGCAGGATCAGGCCTCATTTAAGCAAAACCAACATTCACCAAAGAAATATAGGAAATTATGTGGATTTCGAGATTACGCAGACATATGGATCTCAAGACTTCATGTAGTCTCACGTAGCCAGACAACTATTCCACAATCTCTGAATGCTATATAGAGTCTGGAACAGCAGCTCACGAACGGCGAGTATCGAAAACGGGCATTAACATTCAAAAAATATATATTTTAAAATGTCATTTCTGCTAAGCAGCAAGCTAAACATGCTTATATGATTTTTATTTATATAATGATAAATATGTGTGATGTGAGACTGAAACGGAAGTGACGTGGGGGCTTCACTTCCGCTTTCATCTCGCACTCGTTTTTATCTTTCTGCTTTGCCAGACTGTATGCTGGGAGCATTTGACCAAATCGCGGAGGCAACCGTCTGGCCACGCGAGACTAGACTTCATGTGACTTCATGTTCACTTACGATGTCAAATTTGGGCAAATGTTCAGCCAGAATCGTTGACTTTCAAGATCATAAAAGGGAACGTTAAATATTTACAAAATGATAAAACAATTATTAGTGTAGCTGGCGTGTGCATATAAAGTTTGGTGTTGTTTGGTTCAGTGGTTTGTGAGATTAGCTGCAGACGCCCTCCTTCCACATGCACGCACGCACGCACGCACGCACGCACGCACGCACGCACGCACACACACACACACACACACACACACACACACGCACAATTGCACACACACACACACACACACTCATGAAAATATCTGCGCGTGTGAGTGGGTGTAAATAACAATGCAAAGACTTTTAGGGCTGTCCTTCATAGTGAGACGGTCAGGATTGGTTTTTAATAGCAATGTCATCGGACGATCTGCTATCCGACCTCCTATCCTCTGGCTATGAGAGACTAACCAAGCGTTGACCTCCTATCCTCTGGCTATGAGAGACTAACCAAGCGTTGACCCCCAAAGGCTGCATGTAGTCGTGTGCACGGCCTCTGAGGATGTAAAGATGCAGGGACGTGCAGAGAATGTTAGAGAGGCAGGGGCAGACCTCCAAGCTCCCAACGCATCGCAGCATGACGCGTTGTGAGCTTGGAGGTCGGCTATTTTCAGTGCATGATACCACGCTGAACTAAGCATTATCAAGTCAATACTGGAGATGTGGCGCGTAACGGCATGAATTTCTATACAGAGAGGGCAATTCTTTCAACATAAGATGCTGCTTTCAAGTTCAGGAGAGTTTGGACAAGGCAATTCTCTATGAATGCTGCCTTCAGGTATGACATGGAAAGAGGGCTTTTGCATTTCTTTCACCATAGTAAAAACTGCATTCGTGGTCTGGAGAGGGCACTTTTTACAGACTGATAAAAAGGGCAGCCCCCTTTGATGTCTATGTGTGCACGACTGCACGTGCCTGTAAAGATGTCACACTGTGATGCTTTCCTCACATTTGCTGTTCTGTTCCTGGGATTGACTCCCCGGTTGATAGGTCTACCAGCGTGGACCACAACCTCACCATGCCATGACGATGATGATCATGGGGGTGTCTGTCTGGAGAGATGGAACCCAAACCATGACGATGATCATGGTGGTGTCTGTCTGGAGAGATGGAACCCAAACCATGACGATGATCATGGTGGTGTGGTGTCTGTCTGGAGAGATGGAACCCAAACCTCGCTGTAAACGGATATCCAGCTCTCTGCTGCTTGTCTTTCACAGCATTCCTGGGAGGGATGGGGGGGCTGCAAAGAGAGCCAGTGCTCAATGAGCAATTTATATGTTCCCCAACAAAGCCCCTGCCTCAGACCCCGAAGGCAGGTCTTAATTGTTAGACGTGATATCTCCTCTCCTCCTCCTCTCACTCTCTTTTTCTTTGACTGTTTTCCCTCACTCTTCCTCCTCCCCCCTCCTCCCCCCGCCCCCTGCAGCTATTAAGAATTGGATTTGGAGCAGAACGATCCATTTAGTCTCTCTCTCTCTCTCTCTCTACCATCTATATCCCTCTCCTTCCATCCACACCTCCTCTCTCTCTCTCCTCTCTCTCTCTCTCTCTCTCTCTCTCTCTCTCTCTCTCTCTCTCTCTCTCTCTCTCTCTCTCTCTCCCTCTCCCAATGTCTCATCAGAGCCCAAGCTTAATCTGTCTATTTTTACCTGGAGGAATGAGAGGAAGGGATGAGGTAATGCTTTCTTCCTGTCCATCAGGTGGGTAGTGGTGCGTGGTCTGGTTCCTCTCTCTGGTGGCTGTAGCTTGGGGAGCTAGTGCCCCCATGTGGACGGCTTGGAAGGATGTCTTCCTATTAGAGGATACAGATACAGTGAGCAGCACCATGGGACAATGGTAATAGATCTGCTAGTGGAACGTCACCTGAATGAACACAAACCAGGAGAATAGCAGTCGTTCAAAGATCAATTAAAATATTAACAGACAAGAAAGAAAGAAAGAAAGAAAGAAAGAAAGAAATAGAAAGAAATATGAGTCACTACATTGTGTCAGATCTGTCCCTTGATACTCAACTAGTATTAATATTGTTCTTAAAACTGCCTTTTCATGAACATAAATGAGCAGCAATTGTCATTGCCAGTTCGATCCCTGGCTCCCCCAGAGTTAGTGTCGAAGAGTCCTTGAGCAAGACTCTGAACCCCTAGTTGCTTTGCATGGTTTCCTCCACCATCGGTGTATGAATGTGTGTGAATGGGTCAAGTCAAGTCATATAAATGTACCATTAACTTCAGCATGAACTTTCATCTGCAGCAAACTTATGGAAACTATATGATCCTGTCACTCCAGATTATTTCATAAACTGTCAAACAAATTATAAGTTGTTTTAACAGTTTTCAACACATCATTGTCTTGATCACATCATCAGTGATGTGATTATAGGATTCTGTTTCATGACCATAGTTGCCAACTTGCCATGAGCTGTTTGTGTGGATAGATAACGATATCTTTCTACAGTACATACACATACCCCTGTTTGTTCTCAACAGCTTGGCCTATGGTCACATTGTAGAAAAACAGAACTACAGCTACACAGTCAAAAGAGCCTCACTCACCTCATCAATGGCCTCAGCTATGAACTCGGTAAAGGTAAATACAAGTGGGAAAAAAGGGAGAGAAAGAGACTACTGATTTGTTTTCCATTTATGTCTTTTATTTTGATCATGCAGTTTAGGGTCTTAAACCCTAATCAGCGCCAGACCTCCAGGTGTTAAGATGAATAAGAGGCACATATTTAAATAAGATATTGCACATGTGTTTTTAAATGCTGAAAAATATCTGTAGAGCTGCATTGTTGTGCTTCTCATAGAAATGTGCCACCAGTAGATCCATGGATGGCTACATGATATTTAGGAGTTTTAATATAGCCAGATAATAATACACAAATATAAGAATTAGCATTTATTCATTTATTGTATTAACTTTTCATTATTGGTTTTAATAATACAGGCAATTTGACACAACATACTGTAGCCACTAGCCAGCATGAACATCACAGCATCACTTGGGGCTTGAAATAACAACCTCCAATTCTACAGGTTGAGCTCAGAGGCGTCAATTGGGTATGGCAAGCTATGGCAGCTGCCATACCTTGGTTGCAGGGGGAAATAATAAAATGTACTTCTCATCATGCCTGTTGCTAAGGTATGGCAACATGACAAGACAGTCATGTTGCCATACCTTAGCTTTTGCTGAACTGATGCCACTGGTTGAGCTAAACAACCAGTGGCATGGAATGGTTGGTAGTTTGACTTTAAGGGTGAACAGTCCATAAAGTTATGAGAAATGTTAAAGAAATGGGAAATTACTTATAGTAATAATAATGCTGATAATACTTCCAAATATAATTGGGATCATTACCTGAAAACAGTAAAGTGAGGGGGAAAACCAGTAATCTTTATGGCAAGATGTAGAATCTTTGACCTGTTCTATGAAATGCTTTAGTTGAAGAAAGAACGAACTGTACTGTCACGAAACTGTACCTTTTCCTATGCAAACTTCTAATATAGTCTTCAATAAATCAATCAAACACGAGCACACCTCCCTCTAGTGGACAAACAAGGAGTTGACTACCACATAAAAGTATGCTCTTTATTTGCAAAATAAGGCAAGTTACTGATTTTACATATCTGCATTCAGGACCATTTCCTGAGAAATGAATACTTATATAAAATCTTAGAACCCATGTCTCAAATGTACATCCAAGGTACAAAATATTACATTTCCACTATGACAACAACAACGAATATCTTGAAACCAATATGTGGTGTAGTTATTAAAAGATATGTGGATGTGGTATGTTTATTTGGCTTTTCAGCGTTCTGCTTGCTTTTTGATATACCGGTACATTTAAATAAAATGTTAGTTTAAGATCAGCTTGGAGTAGCCTGCCACCTGAAGGTGACACAACAGAAAACAAAACTATATTTCACATAGCACCTTCTCAGAGAAAGACACTATTGACATTCGCATTCATCTCAAACAGCCACCACACCAGTCTTCACGCCAACAAAACCATTTTGAACAAGTGGAAACTAAATGCGACAACAAGAAGAGTTTCACAGTTTGCTAAAAACAGCCTTTATATCACCATGTCAGACACCAAGACAGCAAGCAATCACATTATACAGGTAATTCTGGAGATCAATGAGTGAATGTCAGACGTTAGTGTCAGCATTTGTGCAGCGTGTTAAAGTTATTTTGGTCCATACTATGATCAAAGTCTGAGACAGTCCTTTGAGTGCCAGACTGCATAGTGTGCTTTCGTCTGTTTGCCACAGAATAGTGTAACTGTAAGGATTAGCGAAACGACCACTCCTTCACCGGTTACATATCGTAGAGTCATGTAGGAAGATGTTGCACTACAGTCCACATCAAAACACCTCTGTATAAGGTTCCTTATTTCCCTGAATTATGTCTATAACTAAGGCAGCACTCATGCAGTTTGCAGCACTGAGTTCATTTAAGGGAAAGAAAGTACCTTCCCCAACAAAAAAACGGAAGCAACAATGGCCAGTGCCAGCTTCAGAGGTAAACAAAAACAATTTTGGAACCGACAAAATTACCACGATAATTGAATTTGGGAAAAGCGATTTATTTATGCTACAACTTTTTTAAATCCTTTTTTATCTTTCATGTACATAAAAATGTTGTCAGCACCGCCTTTAAAAAGGGAAATAATTACTAGTTGAATGTTAATTACTGCTGAGTTTGAACTACCGACAATATGGTTAAAAACTGGAAACTCCACTGAGTGTTCTTTTCTCCGACTTATAAAAAATAAACAATAAATATTCATACAGTAAACGTCAAGAAAGTCCATTTGAAATAAATAGGCAATATATTTGGGTTTTTCAAATGAGTGAAAAAAAAGAAAGAAACGCCACTTTAAAAGCTTGTGTGAAGTTTCAAAGTAGAACAGTTCAGAGGGAACTTGAAACGAGTAATGGAGTACAGCGTCGTTGTCGGGTGGAAACCTTGTATGTCCAACACCGTTTGTTTTGTATTTTGTACATGGAACATCAGCAATAAGAGTCTGATCTTTAGACCACTACTCCATCTCTCACTAACTTTTGAGTGCTCTTGAGTAATTCTTTTGTATTTGAACCATGAAAAGGTCCAAGTAAAAGAGCAGTGGCCTATGGGAGGACTGGGATTTGAACATGGCTGCTCTGAACTGTAAGACCAATCATCAGTCCACTAGACCATATGCAGGAGCTATCTACGTAGAGAGATGGTGTAGTGGTCTAAAGATTAGACTCTCAGTGTAGAGCTTCCGTGTTCAAATCTCACTCCTCCTATGTTGCTGTTTTACTTTAACATTTCTTTCAAGGTTAAAATATAAAAGAGTTAGTCAAAAGCACTGGAAAATGCGTCTAGTGGTCTAAAGATCAGACCCTCAGAGTCTCAGTTCAGAGGTCTCATGTTCAAATCTGAGTTCTCGTACAGATCATTGTTGTTACCTTTCAAGGTTAAAATACAAAAGAAGTATTAAAAAGCACAAGATAAAGTCTGCTGTGGGAGATGGTGTAGTGGTTTAAACATCAGACCCTGAATCCAGAGGTCACATGTTCAAATCCATTCCTGTAGTGCTTTGACCTTTTCAAGGCTAAAATAGAAGAGAACAACTCAAAAGCACCCGAAGAAACCTGTTGAGGGCCCAAAGGTGCCTTGGCTCAATGGTATGGTCGCTTGATCGGTTGTCCCTGCTTCAGGCAGGTTTCAGACAGGTTCAAGTCCCATGCCCAAGATACATGGAGGACCATCGTGGAGGGGTGTCCCTCCCCCTGTTTCCTGAGAGCTAAAGGTGGGGGGTTATATCTGAAAGAACTCTATCCAACAAAAATTTTACTGAATTTTTTTTTAACCTACATCCCTTTAGAGCACTGGAAGAAGTTGAGAAAATTGAGACAATTTTAGCCTTAAAAAGGTCAATGTACTCCAGAGATGGACTGTAGGTTGAGTGGGATTTGAACATGGAACCTTTTGGCTGAGAGTCTGAGCATTAGACCATTAGGCCATCTCTCGCTGTAGATGTGTTCCGGTGCTTTTGAGTACTTATGTTGTATTTTAACCTTGAAAAGATCCAAGTAATAGAGCAGCAATTAGTAGGGTGACTGGGATTTGAACACAGAACCTCTGCACCGAAAGTCTGATCTTTAGACCACTACACCATCTCCAACCTAAAAAACTTCAGGTGCTTTTTAGTAATTATTTTGTACTTTACCCATGAAAATGTCAAAGTAAAACAGCAATGTAGGAGGATTGAGATTTGTACATGGAACATCAGCAATGAAAGTCTGATCTTTAGACCACTACTCCATCTCTCACTAACTTTTGAGTGCTCTTGAGTAATTATTTTGTATTTGAACCTTGAAAAGGTCCAAGTAAAAGAGCAGTGGCCTATGGGAGGACTGGGATTTGAACATGGCTGCTCTGAACTGTGAGACCAATCATCAGTCCACTAGACCATATGCAGGAGCTATCGACATAGAGAGATGGTGTAGTGGTCTAAAGATTAGACTCTCAGTGTAGAGCTTCCGTGTTCAAATCTCACTCCTCCTATGTTGCTGTTTTACTTTAACATTTCTTTCAAGGTTAAAATATAAAAGAGTTAGTCAAAAGCACTGGAAAATGCGTCTAGTTGTCTAAAGATCAGACCCTCAGTTCAGAGGTCTCATTTTCAAATCCGAGTTCTCGTACAGATCATTGTTGTTACCTTTCAAGGTTAAAATACAAAAGAAGTATTCAAAAGCACCAGATAATGTCTGCTGTGGGAGATGGTGTAGTGGTTTAAACATCAGACCCTGAATCCAGAGGTCACATGTTCAAATCCATTCCTGTAGTGCTTTGGCCTTTTCAAGGCTAAAATAGAAGAGAACAACCCAAAAGCACCCGGAGAAACCTGTTGAGGGCCCAAAGGTGCCTTGGCTCAATGGTATGGTCGCTTGATCGGTTGTCCCTGCTTCAGGCAGGTTTCAGACAGGTTCAAGTCCCATGCCCAAGGTACACGGAGGACCATCGTGGAGGGGTGTCCCTCCCCCTGTTTCCTGAGAGCTAAAGGTGGGGGGTTATATCTGAAAGAACTCTATCCAACAAAAATTTTACTGTTTTTTTTTTACTCCTCATGCCCCGAGAGCACTGGAAGTAGCTGAGAAAATTGAGACAATTTTAGCCTTAAAAAGGTCAATGTACTCCAGAGATGGACTGTAGGTTGAGTGGGATTTGAACATGGAACCTCTTGACTGAGTCTGAGCATTAGACCATTAGGCCATCTCTTGCTGTAGATGTGTTCCGGTGCTTTTGAGTACTTATGTTGTATTTTAACCTTGAAAAGATCCAAGTAATAGAGCAGCAATTAGTAGGGTGACTGGGATTTGAACACAGAACCTCTGCACCCAAAGTCTGATCTTTAGACCACTACACCATCTCCAACCTTAAAAACATCAGGTGCTTTTTAGTAATTATTTTGTACTTTACCCATGAAAATGTCAAAGTAAAACAGCAATGTAGGAGGATTGAGATCTTATCATTTTTAAAATTATTTAAACTAGTGAAAACAGCCGATCTACAAGCACACAACGCCTCGCACCGCGAGGCGTTGTGTGCTTGTAGATCGGCTGTTTTCACTACTTTTGTGCGACGGCCTTGTATGATGAAGAAAAAATTTACACATTTGAAACTTGGAGATACAAGGTTTCTGTCCGACAGTGACGATAGATTGCCCTGCTCACTTCTTCCTCTCGATGTCCTCTCCATCTCTCGTCGTCCTCAGATTCCCTTGTCATACCTGTTTTGCATTATTCCCTCCTAACACTTAATTATACATCGCTCTCCTTTCGCTTTATTTATACTCCCTCGCGCAAGGAATAAGACATTCTCCTTGTCAAAAGGAACCGATCTACTGATCTACATGTAGATCGGTGCTTTTTGACAAGCAATACCGTCCGTTGTGTACAAGTGTATAAATGATGCCATACTCCCGTCTCCAGTACGCATCCACATGCTCATCATTTCACAATCCCCCATCCACCCTCGCTTACCTCCTCTCCCTGACTTTGGTAAAAAAAACTAAAGGCACAGAGGTGATACGTAGATAGTGTAGCTGTGGTCCATAGCAGAGATAGGATATATAAGTGTCTGTTTCAGTTGTCCTTTTTCGTGTGGGTCTGTCCGTTGCAGCCGTTGGTGTGGGGCGCGCGGCTACGGGATGAGATGAAGATGTACTCCTGGGCAAAGTCTGGATGCTGTTCCAAGAACCCACGGAGCTGATCTGGAAACAGAGAGGATGTTTACATGAACACGACGACAATATGCACTTGGACTTCCAACGGCAAAGTACATACATACAACCTCAACTTGAGTCTTAGCCACTTGAACCTCAACATGCCAATTCTGAAAATAGTAGACCTGCAAGCTCACAACGTGTTGCAACGCGACACGTCGTGAGCTTGTCAATCGTCTAGATTTGGTGTAGACCGAGGGAAAAAAAAGGTCATAGTACAGTTATAACTCAAGTCCGGTTCTCTAAGACAGTGTTTCTCAAATGGGGGTACGTGTACCCCTAGGGGTACGCGGAGGTACTGCAGGGGTGCTCGGAGAAAATGCCCCCAAAAGAGGAAAATAGAAGTAGGCCTAAAGCACTGTTATGTTTAATGATGACACTTGGAGAAACTCTTGTTTGCCTGATAGTTGCTAACCCAAATTATGGTACCAGGCAACTGGGATGTGTTTGAATGATGTTTGAATGACTAAGTTATTGACATGAAAATCTGTTCAGGAGGCACGAGGCACCGTTTGAAACTCTCACTCCCTTTCTTATTTGTGATGGTTTTATGCAATTTTATAAGGATTTCTTTTTTCTTTTTTTTTTCGGGACTTGGATTCAAAGATCTGGGAAAGGGGGTACTCAAGCCAAAAAAGATTGAGAAACACTGCTCTAAGACTAGATGGTTTAAACTTTAAGTAGTTAAACGCTCTCTTCATCTATGGTGGTGTTAACAGGGGCATAAAACCCTGGGCCGATTTAGTTTTGTAGTGAAAACTACAGAAGGCTAAGAACATGTCGGACAGACCTTATAGTTATTGCGACCGTAGGTCGCAATAACTATCAAAACCTGCACAAACTGTGAGTCAGTCCGTCAGTCAGTCAGTCCGTCAGTCAGTCAGTCTGTCTGTCCGTCTGTCTGTCACACCTCACACGTCACACTATTGCCCTGCTCATATCTCCGCAACCGTTGCCCCCATCCATGCCAAATTTTGCACACACACTCCTTGCCTGCCAAACTACAACCTCCAAGGACCCCCCGAGCTCCAGGGACCCCCAGGTCCCTGGGGGACCCCCAGATGTAAAAAATGACCAAATGTGCAAAAATGACCAAATGAGCACCCCAACGGGGCTGCTCGCGGGGAATTCCCGGGGACCACCGACTCCTGGTGCTCCAGAACGGATGCCAAAGTGGTGGCGCCACCAGTGGAGGACCCCCTCCACTGCAGCTCACATAAAATGCCGTAACTCGGGCTAGGAGCGTCCGGGAGAGCCGGGGCCGGTACCTATTCGTCCGCCAAGCCAACGCGGAGACCCCACCCCTCATTTCTCACATGCCCCTCTTCTAGCGCCACCATGAGGCCGATTCTTGCAAAACACATTTTTGGACACTGCTCCTACAGATTTTGCCCTAAAATCACGCACATCGGTACACAGTATGTCTACACATTGCCCACACAACTAGGAACCAATGGCAGTTACAGCCCTCTTTGTGTATACATGTGACCTACGGTCGCTTATCTCCCGATTAGGGAGTCTTACTGGTATAGTACACTGTGATGTAAACACACAGCCATGTTTTTTTTAATCCTTCTGTAGTTTTTAATCAGTACAGGCAAATAGGCCTGGGATTTCATGCCCTTTAAGTCCAATTCAAGCTGAGTTGCATGACGCGACGTTGCAAACCACCTGATACCTACCTTGTATGGGTCTGTTAGCACCGTTGTCATTCCTAAGCTAAGGCTCAGTAGTCTGTCTACTGGCTACCAGGAGCTGGTAGACCCGTTATCACCCATTGGTCTTATCACTGCAATGCACATGCGCCAACACACGTTCAGGGGAATAAAAAAGGTCCTACCCAGGCTGGGATTCGAGACTACCATGTTGGGAATACTAGCCATGCGCTCTTACCGAGGATGCTACTGAGACGGAGGCGCCGCCACCGAAATGTTTGTTTTATTGACGAAACCATGTCGGAGGCGTGCCGTCGCCTGAGCAGACTCAGTGCTGTTACCGAGTTATGTGCCATTATGGAGCGACGGTTAGCAGGGAATCCAAAGGCCCGGGTTCGATTCCCACTGAGGGAACGACCAGTAAATCGTTCCTCTGAACGTGTGTTGGCGCATGCGCATTGCAATGACAAGACTATGGGTGATAACTGGTGTACCAGTCTCCTGGTAGCCACTAGACAGACTACTGAGCCTTAGATAAGGGATGACAACGGTGATAACAGACCCATACAACGGGGATATCGGCTGTTGCAACGCGACTTTCGACAGGCGACACCATGATGGAAGTACAAATCGGCCTTTATGAGAACTCTGACTTACCATATGTGAACTTCCCTGTGTTCTGTGTGTCAAGAGCCTTGAAGAGTACCGAGAGGTCCAGCTCTGACACTCCCAAGGCTGTTTTCAATATGGTGTCCAGGTCCTCTTGTACGACTGGCCCGTCCTCCTCAGACCCATACATCTACACACACGCACGTACGCGCGCACACACACACACACACACACACACACACACACACACACACACACACACACACACACACACACACACACACACACACACACACACAAACACAGTCTTATTATCTTTCTCAAAAGACTTCTTATCTTCTTTATGTTTGGGATTGTGGTGTTAAACGTCGAGGCTGAGGAAGCTTACCTGGAAGGCCAATTTGAGGGTCTCCATAGATTTTGATGGTCGACACACAACAGACAGTGCGATGACATACTGTCTGATATCGATGCGTCCATCTCCATGCTGGGAAAAGCAACAGTCAACATATTTAATTCATAGAACCTAATCATGATGCAAGGTATCTTTATTTGTGTTACTGTATGTCTTGTGTACAGGGCATTCCCCAGACATTGCAATCAGCATTTTAGGCCTAGAATTATTGACTGCTTTAACTGTTGAAAAATAGCAGATATACAAGCTCACAGCGCGGCACCGAGTGCCGCGCAGCGAGCTTGTAGATCTGCTATTTTTGAAAAAGTTGTGAAAATGTGTGAAAATCTTTGAATATATGTATTTTTAGAGCGAACGTTTGTAACTCAAATTTTGCTTCTGGGTGGTCCTTGGAACTATAATATTTTGAGATATGAATATTCTTTTTACAGGGGTCTTTCACATGAAAAGGTTTGAGAACCACTGACATAGCAGTCTCTCAACTTCAAGAACAGACTAACTGAGCTCCAGTTAAGTGAAAAGGACCTTTTCTTTGACGATGGCTAAGCCAGATTGCTGACAGAAACATAGGTTTTTAAAAAAAACCTTAGAAGGATTCAAAAGACACTTATAGAAGCGGGTAAAAATTCTAATTTTCACTATTTAAAAAAAATAGCAGATCTACAAGCTTGCAGCCGCGCTGTGAGCTTGTATATCTGCTATTTTTCAATAGTTAAAGCAGTAATTAATCCTAGGCCTGAATGGGTTAATGTTAATGATGTTATAAACATCTGTGTACTTGTAAAAAGCTGTAAAGTGGCCTGTGCCAGTGTCCTGCAACAGATCATCTTTCCTTTTTTTTCCGGCCATGAAATAACAATGTAATCCTACCTAACAATCGAATTACATCAATGTACCATCTGCCACTTCTGGCTTGTTAACTATTTAGATACAGTAGGTGCTTGGAATGTTGCATACCAGTTGTCCTAGTTCATTTGTTCTGTTGGACTTTTAATTCTTTGACCACTAAATATTTACTCTTTCCGATGTCCAAACTTTTCTACGGAAAAGGAGGTGATATTACTTATAGAAACTTCAGAAAGGCGGTCTCAGAACATTTCCTCGGAAACTGTACACCAGTACCTGGACCAGAACTGTACTGTATGTATTGTATTGGCCTTAAAGGGATATTCCACTTTCAACAGGGAGCAGTGGAAGGGCCTCTCTCCACATACACACCCATTGTAACTTCAAACTCCATTTTAACCATGTGATAGATTCATTAAAAACACCCATTATCTTCTCTGGTGATTCATACTACCCTCCTAATACGTGAGCAGGCCGTGTTTTTTCGATAACCTTTTTCATTGATTTTGAATAATTATATGGGAAAATGGAAAAAATGAAATACAAAAAATTAATTATTCAAAATAAATGAAAATAGTTATCGAAAGAAACACGGCCTGCTCACATATTAGGAGGGCAGTATGAATCACCAGAAAAAATTATGGGTGTTTTTAATGAATCTATCATAGTTAAAATGAAGTTTGAAGTTACAATGGGTGTGTGTGGGGAGAGGCCCTGGGCCTGGAGGACCTGGTAACATTTACATCAAATATCTAAATATTCAATCAAGCTAATTAAAAACTGTTCAGGGTATTCATAAAAGCCTGATTAGATGATCAAATTACCAAAAGTTTTATTGAAAGTGAAATATCCCTTTAAGACTGACCTTGCACTGACTGTACAAGTGAATCTGCATAAGAGTGTGTGTTAAATGTGGATATTGTCAAATTGGTAGAATTAGTCAGATCAACCTTTTCTTTTTCTTGTTTTGTATATATTGTTTGGGCTTTTCTACCTTTATTTCAATAGTATAGTGCAGAGTGACAGCAAACAAAGAGAAAGGGACATACAAGGGACACACAACAATGGCCGTCGGGCTCGGGCATCGAACCTGCAACTAGCTGTCAGGCTACATCAGAGCATATGCGGCTTATCCGCTAGGCCATGTGTATCCCAGTAAGATGCACCTCGAGTCTAGTCAGCAGTATTATGTGCTGAGTTGGACAGTTAAGAGACACACCACCTTACTGAAGCTGTGCGCAAGCTTCTCCTCACTCACAAACTATTCGAAGCGCTACTACTGTACTAATGCTGCTACAATGTCTCTTACACTTACAGTATGTATGTACACATACACAAGATGTAACAATAAAGACCACCATGATATTTTTCAATTCGTCAGGTTGTATCTGAGCTGTCTTGTTCTGTTGTCTGTGTTTTGTACGTTTATTGAAAAAGTAATACAAAAATAAAATAAAAGACAACCTTGATCTTGAAGCATAGTTTTACAGAAAGAAGCCTGCATAAAACACTATACTTATTTGTCAAGCATGTAAATGTAACACTTATGAGTCAAGGTTTATGGTGTATACACTGTATGCAAAGAGAAGGAGTTGTGGTGTGAGTTAGAAAGCCTTTATTAGAACATGGCTGTCCAATGTGTTCCAGCAGAGATGTGTTTGTTTGTTTGTTTTTTTGAATGATTGGCAATCTCAATATAGTCAGCTGCTCTTTCCCCAGTTCCACCGGGTGGAATTTTACTTACACCAGAACTCAGAGTGCTTTGCATGTTTATTCTCTTTGCATACCGAGTATTTGTATGAGGTAGGTTTCTTAAAGCTGCAATCCGGAATTGACTTGCTAACAAAACGCTATTTTAACCGAACCGAGTACTCTGCAGTGGTTAGCGGTGGTCTCCCTACTCTTCCACTGAGAAATGCAGACCTTGGTGTTAAGAGGTAGGACACCTAATAATGTATTTGAATCAGATTACTAATATATGCTCTACTATCTTTATTGTAGTTTGGACATTGTTGCAATTACCTCTCTCCGTCAGGAGAGGGAGGCAGAGGACATAATACCTACAAACTTTAAACAATGTTTTTTGAGGGCCTGTATGAGTCTGTGTGGAGCACTAGTTTTCACCTTGAGGGGTGAGGGGATTCCTGGGGGTCCCCAGCTAAATGATTGATAGTTAGAAACTAAAAGGACCCTTCCCAAACGTTTAAAAATAAATTGTAACAAATGGGATTTGGTTGCCTAATGTATATCAAACTGGGGGTCCTTTAGAACATAGGTTCTCAACCTTTTCAGGATGTGAAAACATTGAGGATGACTGGTGTACACTACAGCAATGGTTCCCAAACTTTTCAGGTCGGGACCCAAAAGAGTGATTAGAGTGATTTGCCTGTGACCCAAACTAGTGAAAACAGCAGATCTACAAGCTCACAACGCATCGCTTCGTGCCATGTTGTGAGCTTGTTGATCGGCTATTTTCACTTCTTCTTAAACATTTGTTTTTCTAATTTATGGAATTACTTTGATTTTTTTGTAATGTATTTCTTCATGAAATGGGGGGGGGGGGGGGGGGATCATTGAATTTAGTTTTTTAATTCATGAAAAATATTGCATTTTTGGGAATGTTTTTTTTTTCTTCTTTTTTTTTTGAAATGTTTTGAACCAAGAATAATTAAAAACAAAATGTAGGTAATCAAAAATGAGGGGCAGGGTTACGCAGAGGCACTAGGGTACTTGAGAGAAAATGGAAGGTGGAAACATTTATTTTACTGTTATGTTTAACTCTCCCGCCGCTTCGAACGTTCACGTTCGCCCCATTTTTTACAGAACCTCGATGCCAATACGGCGCTCGTTCGGTTCGTTCGTCTGATGACTGTAAGCTGATGAGGCGTCGCGCGGCCGTCTACTGTAAACACATTTTCCGCGGTGATGGTGTAAAAAATCCATTATGCGTTAACATCAACGGAGAACAATTCACTTCCTTGTTGATTTTCTCTGGCTCTGAGGCTCTGTGGCCAGTGACTGGTCTTCTTCTTCTTCAACACATAACAGGCAAATTCACATTCATTCTCGCATGACGCCGCCCTCTGCTGCCTGGCAGACCAAAGTGCACTATTGCACAACCAAAAAAAATATAAATAAATGTCTGTCTGTCTATCTACTATCTAATCTACTATAACATCGCAAAGGTAAGCCGCTTTTTGATGGCGCCAGACCCAATAAATAAATAAATAATCTGGCAGTAGGAGAGTTAATGATAAAACATTGACATATGTATGTGAACGTGCTGCCCTGTAAAGTTTTAAACCAAATCAAGTACGATTTTTGACTAGCACAGCTATTACTGAATAGGAAACAATAGGCTACTTAATTTTATGTTCAACATATTGACATAAAAACTGGACTTTTGATGTCAGTATTTTCTCATCAAAATGTTGTTGTCGATTAAAGGGGGTACTTGGATTCAAAAATCTGGAAAAGGGGATACTCAAGCCAAAAAAGGTTGAGAAACAGTGCGCTATTGTACCTGGTCCAGAAGCCTGTGCACTTGTGAGAGTGCGTCTGTGACGGGCAGGCTGAGGTACTGGGCCAGGGCCTCCACGTCCATGCTGTGCCCACACAGCGTCTGGGCTCTGCTGGCCTGCTGCTGCAGCACCTTGCCTGTCGCCTCCGCTCTCAGCCTGCGAGAGAAAAAACAAACAACACAAAATGTAAAAAGTGTAAATTCCACCCAGCCACAGGACTGTGTCGATACGTTATCTCGCGCTATTTTGAGATCAAGCGCACGTCGCTATGGAGATGACGACCCGAAGGAAGGAGTTCATGCCAGAGGGAGAGAGATGATGGAAAGGAATCCCGCGATTGCTTTGCGTTTCTATGGAAACAATGACTTGCTGAATGACCCAAAGGAATGAACATAAAAGATATCCAACATCAAAAAACCACTAAAGACTAAGCTCCTCCAAACCTCCCAAAACAAACTGATTCTGCTACTTCTCGACCTGGGGCCCATGACCCACGTTTCTCCCACACATTTTGCTAGCCTAAGTTGGCTCAGCGTTGAAGACAGGGTTAAACAATTAAAAATGGGATTGACTTTCAAAATAGTCAACGCAAATCTGCCCTCCATCCCCTCAGTACCCGCATATCTGACCAAACATCTCCAAAAAGTTAGCCACACCCACAGCCACAACACCAGAGGGAGCGCACACAATGATCTGATAACACAAACCCATAATCCTTCTACAAAACTGCCACCCAGGTGTGGAATTCCTTGACTACCTCCCTTAAAACATGTTGGCATCCTTCAAAACTGCCCTGAAAAAAGGCCAGAGAAGGAGGTAGTTATCACTTCTCCCATAGACAGGCAAGAAGTGAGCACCCCCCCACATCACTTTATGCCCTTGTATCCCCGATCCTGTACATAATAGTGTTTTTATAACTGCAATATTATTGAATGTTTTTTTTTTTGCTTTTTGCTTGCATGAATTAAATACAGAGGGCTTTCAACGTAAAAAAGACAGCAAAAGGTCTTATTTGAGATGTTCCTTATTTAGGCAGGGTGTTTAACTGTACTTGTACTGTACTACATTTCTATTGTATTGACTATACTTGTACTGTTCTCCATTTTTGTCTAATAAAATCAATCAATCAATCAATATGAAAGAAAGGAATCCCTGCAAGTTTTGCATTACTTGTACTTGCACCCTTTCTCCACTAGATGTCCCCGTTGCTTCAGTCTCAGTGCCCCATAGTGTTCTATTTGGAGGTAAATATGCCCCACCCCTCCTTATTGAATGCTTTAACCAGTGAAAAATAGCAGATATACAAGCTCACAGCGCTGCGAGCTTGTAGATCTGCTATTTTTGAAAAAGTCATGAAAATGTGTGCAAATCTTGCATTTTCAAAGCGAACGTTTGTAATTCAAATTTTGCTTCTGGGGGGGGGGTCCCTGGAACTAAATATTTTGAGATGGGGGGTCCGTGGCCAAATACATATCATTTTGGGTGTCCTTCCCCGTTGCTTCAGTCTCAGTGCCCTATAGTGTTCTATGTGGAGGTAAATATGCCCCACCCCTCCTCCTCCTCCCCCACCCAGGCGGACCAGTCTGCCCAGTACACCTTGACTCACCCCAGGCGACGCACCAGCCTGTTGAACTCCAGCAGGCTGCTGTTGCCCGGGATACGCAGCGGCCCCTTCGATAGGCTCAGCTGGCAGTCGTCGAAGGACAGGTCTGTCAATGGCAGCTGCAGCGCCCTATCAGAACGCAGGGAAAGGGGGTTTTAGGGGCGGGAAGGAACCTCCTCCTCTCGACACCTGCTGAGGTTAAATCATGTTGTGTTCCCTAAGCTAATGTTTGATTGTACTTGGCGCATTGATGTGTGCAAATAATTATGTGTAAACACATGCGGCGTGCAAAGGGAAGAGACTGCACACAGACTCACAACTCACACACACGCACACGCACACACACAAGCACACACACACACACACACACACACACACACACACACACACACACTCTCTAATGTGACCATTAATTAATCAAAAATACATAGGCCACAGGAACCAGTGGTGCACACACACACACACACACACACACACACACACACACACTTACTTGGCCATGATTCGTCTGACGTTGTTGGCAAACAGATCAGGGTCACTCCTCTCCTCCTCTGAAGGAGTGTAGATGGGCAGATACTGGGGGGGAGAGACACATTATTCCATTGTCTTAAGCCCCTATCAGAGTCGGTACCGCGGTGAAGAGCTATCCACCGCGGTGTAGTCTTTTTGAGTCATAAAATTACAATGTTACGCCATTCCTCGCGGTGAAGAGCTTTCCACCGCGAGACCCGACACATCTCTCTGTATTTACTTTCAGACAGATAGGCTCTTCACCCCGTTCACTGATTGGTTGATCTAGACCAGTCAGTCACGGTGAATAGGACTTCACCGTGACTGACTATGATGGCCTCCACTTATTTTCTGACTTGAGGTGGAAAGTTTTCCATCTAAAATTTGCGGTGGATAGCTCTTCACCTTGGACTCTAACAGAGGCTTTACTGGAGCCCTTGTGAGAGACAGAATGAAAACATGAACTTCCTTCTCACCTCCACCTCGAGGGGGTTGTGCAGCTGGCACAGTGTAAGCCATAAGATCTTGAACCTGAAAGAACAAAATCAACTTACTGAGTAAAAAAAGCTTTCACACAATGCATCATCCACACACACACGGATATTCTGGGTCTCTCATGCGAGGGACCACATTTCTACCACTAAACTCGAACAAACGAGGGGAGATATTTATTATTATGAACTTCAGGCAGTACTACTCATCAACCAGGTGGTGTCCAACCACACACTTCGATCTACATTTCTCAATGGAGATCACCTCCAACCACTGCAGATGTGCTAGTTGTACTGTATTATATACAAATTGCAAAAATTACAAATTATATACAAATTGGTTAAAATAACTTGATTGAAAATAACGATTGCAGTCAAACAGTACTGACACAGGTAAATATTACAGCATATCGTCACTGTCGGGCAGAAACCTTGTATCTCCAAGTTTCAAGTTTGTACGTTTTTTCACCAAGTAAAGCCCTGCTTCATCATACAAGGCTGTCGCACGAAAAGTAGTGAAAACAGCCGATCTACAAGCACACAACGCCTCGCGGTGCGAGGCGTTGTGTGCTTGTAGATCTGCTATTTAATACAAGGCTGTCGCACGAAAAGTAGTGAAAACAGCCGATCTACAAGCACACAACGCCTCGCGGTGCGAGGCGTTGTGTGCTTGTAGATCTGCTATTTTCACTATTTTAGTTCATTTTTAAAACAATAAATACAAAACGAAAGGTCTTGGACATACAAGGTTTCCATCCGACAATGACGATATGTAGGGTAGTCAATAATGCACGACAGTATCCTCAGTTCATTTAACCTCTTGAACTCTAGAACTCTATTATGGGCAGCCGATCTACAAGCTCACATTGGGGTTGCAACATAAGCTATTTGGTGTGTAGAGGGAAAAACTAGTGGCTCATGGATAGACCCCTGGGGGTTAACAAGGTATATATGTCTGGTTTAAAGGGACATTTCATTTTCAAACATGTTTGTGGTAGTTTTAACGTCTACTCAGGCGTTTGTGATCACCACAGATATTTTTTTTTACGTTTCTTGGATCAGTATTTAGGTATTGGTTTTATCAGACACACCCACTTCCTGTACAAACCCACTGTAACTTCAAACTCCATTTTAATCATGCATCGTCCTTGGTTTTGGTGAAAATGTAATGTAAAGAAGAAGAAGAAGAAGAAAAATGTAAAACTATGAAACATGCCCTCCCCCTCCATTCACGTATTGGGAGGCAGTATGAGTCACCACCAGAACTAAGGAGGGGTGTTTTCAATGAATTCAATGAAAGTGGAGTTTAGATTTACAATGGGATTGTATAGGAATAGGTATATTGTCTGGGGTGTTCACAAATGCCTGAGTAGGCGTTAAAATGAAATACCCCTTTAAAGGGTTTATGTCAGGAAGTTAACAGTGTACTAATGACAGGGTTCCCACACATTTTTACCAATTAATTTCCAAAACTTTTCCAGAATATTGAACCCACTTTTCAGGACTATATAACAATAATTCAGCTCAATAATGAGTCGCTTACTCCTATGCGCAGTGCCCAAAGACAGGCAGTGTATGCCAGTGGTTCTCAACCTTTTCAGGCTGTGACCCCCGAAATAATCATATTTGAACTGGGGACCCCCCACCTTGACGAGCACTAAGAGTAGAGGAATTTTGTATAACACGGGTTTATTGTGAAAATAGACGATCTACATGCTCACAAGTTCACAACGCCTGAGCATGTAGATCTGCTATTTTCACAATTTCTGCCTCTAATATTTAACAATTTGGCCCATGTTTAATTTGTCATTTCAGAGGTATTAACACAATCAATAACCAAAGACAATGCATAGCTATTTTTTCCAGGACCTTCCAGGACCCTTGATCAATTCCAAAACTTTTCCAGTACTGGAAAAATATTTTTCTAATTTCAAAATATTTCCAGGAATTTCATGACCGTGGGAACCCTGACTAATGATGTATGTTTGTCCCAGTGGTGAAGTTTTGTACGGACAAGAAGAGGACCCTGAGAAAGAAGTGTGGAACCAGATGCAGGCCTGAACAGACGCTACTGTACCAAGGATAATGGAAAGTCACCCTAAAGCATCATAGCAGCACGTTACTTTTTAAATGAAAAATAGGTCACTGGATTATTTTAATCAGATAACAAACAGTGGCAAGGAAAAACAGTAGTGTGCGTGCGTGCGTGCGTGCGTGCGTGCGTGTGTGTGTGTGTTACTTACGCTCCAGGACCTTGCCACGTCCATGTAACAGTATCCTGTGGAGAGGAAGGGGAAAGAGGAAATGGTTCAGGCATGCGCGCACACGCACACACACACATACACACACACACACACTATGAGAACTCAATTTACTACCAACTCTATTTCCACTGTTTATTCTGTCTCTGTGTGTGTGTCTCTCTCTCTCCCCCCCCTCTCTCCCTCTCCCAAATAAAAACAGAAATTAAAATGTACATATTTAATTTAAGATGTACTACTAGAATAGTACATCTTAAAGCCCCCTTTGATGTCTATGTGTGCACGTGCCTGGTACAGACGGAGATCAGCACGGTGCAAATAGTGCAGGAATACACATGGATGGACAGTCTTTATGCTGGTTGTATTCCACTGGATACCCAGGGGGCAAAGGAAGGTGTGCTGCATTTGCCCCGACATACAAAGTTGTCCACCAGAAATATTATCTATGACCCAGTAGGATCACAACCTATATGGACAACCCGGTCAATTTGTACAACAAAGTCCCAATATGGGCGCCTCAATATTACCCCCTATTAGTTTTAATGGGGGGTGAATAGGGCAACATTTTAAACTGAGGGATATTTCCACGAAACTTCACAGGTTGATCAATGGTATACATATGAACATTTTTTGTATTGCAAGTTTCCATGAAATCCAATATGGCCACCACAATATGGCCGCCATAATGTAAGGACCCAGAAAATAGGTTTTGCCTCTAACTTCTGAACCAGATGAGCTAGAAACGCAAACTTGGTGTCTATTTCATGGTGTCTGACCATGGGAGACTCAATGGAATAGCTAATTTTATTATTGGGTGTGTCTGGACCTTTATTGTGCATATTTGCAAGATGGTGGACTCCCAAAATAGAGCTTTAACATAATTTCTACCATGATTGTTGACTGCTTTTGCAAATACAAGCAATATGAATCCATTTGCTAAGATTTATGGCACAGAAGGGAATTATACCTGTATTATTTTTGAGTTTGCATGTTGTCAAAATGGCTGTAAACGAGATATTATATTTCCTGTCCAATTCTACTGTATGTAGTTGTAGCAATGACTTCAGATAAAATCAAAGACCAAAACAATGTATCTTAGAAATTATTTTTTAATTTAAAAAAAAGAAAAAAAGAGAGAGATTATCTCAATGAAATGAATGCAACTGCCTTTTTGGGTCTTTCACACATAGACATGCACATGCTTTCCAACAACTTCAGCTTCAGGGAAATTATAATGAACACATGATTAAAACAGGCTGCATTATAATGCAAATAATTGCTAGTCACTATCACTGTCATGTGTACCTATCCTGCTGCATCTTGTCTCCATGCAGTCCTTGGCAACGACACCCCAAGTAGCATGCAATTCCCTTCTTCGCACATGAACAGTTTTTCTGGCAGCCTTTGATACAGCTACATGATATTGCCTTGTCCATTGATATATGCCAGGCTGGCTCTGTAGATGGACAGGGGACTGCCTTCCCATCACTGAGAGACCATCCATATTCAGTCAAGCAAGGGATGTCTGGCTTCGCGATGTGTGCAGTTTTATCTATTATGGCTGCTAGAGCAGCTCTTTTCAGGTGCAGGCCAAAGGCATTTTCTGTAGGTGGCAGCAGCTTCAGGGTTGATCGGTTATTTAGGAACTTGTACACTCTCAGCTTTGCCAGGTCAAAGTCCTCCGAATGGTCAGCTTTTGTTGCATATACAGCTATTGTGAGGTCTCTAGCCTGATTCTTGACATCCTCTGAGAGGGAATAAGAGGAATTTTCACCAAACTTCTGAAGTGCAGGGAGATCTAGACCCATGCTGGTCTTGAACCATGCCTTCTTTCCAGTGAAAAAGGGATAGCTGGTGGTATCTCTGCCACTCAGGCTGTGAATAAAGGGCAGGGCAGAGTTTTTTGCTGTCTCTGAAAACAAAGCAAACCTTCTAAGATTCCTCTGTGAAGAATGGTGTCAAAATGAGACACTTAAGTCTGCTCTTGGTACAACCCATCTTTACCTGAGTGGAGGATTTAAAGAAGAGACAAGGAGTGTGGTGATCAAGGAGGGGTGTGTTGTTGATGTCCCTGCACTAGAGTCAACAACAGGAGGCCGACACAAGGGTAATTCTACACACCATCTACAGTGTCCAGGCTCACAAAGTTGACAGAGTTGTCATCCATGCTAATGACACAGACATCATCATCATGTGCCTATATCATGCTGCCACCCACCTCCTAGACCTTCCAGAGCTGTGGGTGAGAACAGAGCAGGATGCATATCTTCCTATCCATCACATGGTCTCAGCCCTTGGACTCGCACAGTGTCGTGCTCTGCCCTTTATTCACAGCCTGAGTGGCAGAGATACCACCAGCTATCCCCTTTTCACTGGAAAGAAGGCATGGTTCAAGACCAGCATGGGTCTAGATCTCCCTGCACTTCAGGAGTTTGGTGAAAATTCCTCTTATTCCCTCTCAGAGGATGTCAAGAATCAGGCTAGAGACCTCACAATAGCTGTATATGCATCAAAAGCTGACCATTCGGAGGACTTTGACCTGGCAAAGCTGAGAGTGTACAAGTTCCTAAATAACCGATCAACCCTGTTGAAGCTGCTGCCACCTACAGAAAATGCCTTTGGCCTACGCCTGAAAAGAGCTGCTCTAGCAGCCATAATAGATAAAACTGCACACATCGCGAAGCCAGACATCCCTTGCTTCACTGAATATGGATGGTTTCTCAGTGATGGGAAGGCAGTCCCCTGTCCATCTACAGAGCCAGCCTGGCCTATATCAATGGACAAGGCAATATCATGTAGCTGTATCAAAGGCTGCCAGAAAAAAACTGTTCATGTGCGAAGAAGGGAATCGCATGCCACTTGGGGTGTCGTTGCCAAGGACTGGAGACAAGATGCAGCAGGATAGGTACACATGACAGTGATAGTGACTAGCAATTATTTGCATTATAATGCAGCCTGTTTTAATCATGTGTTCATTATAATTTCCCTGAAGCTGAAGTTGTTGGAAAGCATGTGCATGTCTATGTGTGAAAGACCCAAAAAAGGCAGTTGCATTCATTTCATTTCATCTCTTTTTTTCTTTTTTTTAATTCAAAAAATAATTTCTAATATACATTGTTTTGGTCTCTGATTTTATCTGAAGTCATTGCTACAACTACATACAGTAGAATCGGACAGGAAATATAATATCTCGTTTACAGCCATTTTGACAACATGCAAACTCAAGAATAATACAGGTATAAGTCCCTTCTGTGCCATAAATCTTAGCAAATGGATTCATATTGCTTGTATTTGCAAAAGCAGTCAACAATCATGGTAGAAATTTGGTTAAAGCTCTATTTTGGGAGTCCACCATCTTGCAAATATGCACAATAAAGGTCCAGACACACCCAATAATAAAATTAGCTATTCCATTGAGTCTCCCATGGTCAGACACCATGAAATAGACACCAAGTTTGCGTTTCTAGCTCATCTGGTTCAAAAGTTAGAGGCAAAACCTATTTTCTGGGTCCTTACATTATGGCGGCCGTATTGTGGCGGCCATATTGGATTTCATGGAAACTTTCAATACAAAAAATGTTCATATGTATACCATTGATCAACCTGTGAAGTTTCGTGGAAATATCCCTCAGTTTAAAATTTTGCCCTATTCACCCCCCATTAAAACTAGGGGCTAATATTGAGGCGGCCATATTGGGACTTTGTTGTACAAATTGACCGGTTTGTCCATATAGGTTGTGATCCTACTGGGTCATAGATAATATTTCTGGTGGACAACTTTGTATGTCGGGGCAAATGCAGGTTTCCTAAAAAAAGTCTGGTTTGCCCCCTGGGTAGGATATCCTTTTTTCCTGGCACAACAGCTCACACATCTTGCTGCTTGTGTTTGCACACTGCTATACTTCCCCCGGTTATTAGTCATGTTTTCATATTCTTTTTGGGTGTTTATAATCTGTCGGAAGTTACAGCGTGCCCCTCTGATGTCTTTAGTACAGTTGTCAGGTTGTTAAATAGTGCAGCTGCGTTTCAGCCTCGACCTGTGGTGCGCTATCTCGTTCTAAGTCACCAGCAGACAAGGCCCAGACACAGGATACATTTCCTGTACATATTTAACCACTCACAGAACACAAGTAAGATTATGAATAACTGAAAAGCACCATCACGCTACCCATCAGCAAAAAGACATTCCTTCTCACGTTTCTCAGTTTGTTAGCAGTTGACAAGAGATGTGAATGTGAAAGCCTGGGGAAGAAAAGTGTTGCTCAGGAAGTGACGAAGCGTGCTGCCTCAAATGAAAGTCACCGGGAGAAGAAGCATTAACCTTAAAGAAGGTTAAAAACCACTATGTCTTGTTACAAGCTCACAACAAACCACTATGTCATGTTACGCGTCGTGAGTTTGTAGATCGGTTATTTTCAGAGTGCAACCAAGTGTGTAAAATCAGCCATTTACGACACCATCAAAGTGCCAACAATGTTTTGACGACAAAATCAACTGTACATTTAGTCGACTAAAAATATTATGATATTTAGTCGACTAAAACTAGACTAAAACTGAAGCATTTCAGATGACTAAAATATGACTAAAACTAAATAAAATTTTATTCAAAAGACTGCAACTAAAACGGGCCACTGAGTCAAGCCTTCACCTTCTACTTTGTAAAAGTCTGACATCATGACGTGACCTAAACAGTCACGGCCTACATACGGTACAACACTAACCTGACACTCAGCCTAAATTGACATTTCGTTTCACTTCATTATTCAGTCTGAAGTTGGTTCCACCCAGGCAATTGCTGGGATGGGCGTTGCCAAAGAGGCAGTCTTCAGCGATTGGTTCACCGTCTGACCAACACAACAGTAGCAAAGCAGATGACGTAGTGTTGTTATGTGTGGCTGGCTAGTGGCTAGCCTGTTGCTTGCTAGTGCTACTTGCTAACCAAAGAAACAGCAGGAATAGGAGCACAACAAATTAGTAATCAAACACAACATAACATGTCTGCTACTGATGTTTCATAGCGAGATCGATACGATCGCATTTTACCCCAATTTACCGCATTTTACCGCGACACGATGTGTGCGGTCCCGTCCGGTGGCGGCGAATTGCACATGATTTCTGGGAAATCCCCACCCACGCTGATCACAAGACGCTGATTCACGACGCTGATTCGCCGTAAGGATTTTCGAACGAGGAAAATCTCTTCAATGAGAGCAATTCTAGACCCCTGAATTGCCAAAACAAAAATTTAAAGGGGTGTGGCTAGCGATTCAGGGTCTGGAACTAGGTTAGTACAACACAGCAAAGAGTACTAAAACCAGCACACTCACATCATTATTTTTTTAAATGTCCAGAAAAACTTGTGACAATATGAATCACTGTTTCAAATCATAAAAGATATGTTCAGTTCAGTCAACCCTATCTACCTCATCACTCTCCGGTGTCTCTGAATGAAGCAGAAACTTCCTCCTTCTAAAGGCAGACAAGTTCCTCACTCGTCTTGCCAGAGGGCCGTCGCATTGCATCTGCACCTTGACACTTATTGTATAAACAGCTACTATTTTCACCTTCCGGTGCTAACTGGGTCGGATATAAAGTAGTATCGACGTGGTGGTGAATCAATGCAAAATGTTTCAAAGACGTTCTACGAGTTTCACCAACAATTCATTGTGAGCTTGTACCGGTAGATCCATTATTTTTTACACATGGCACCACCGTATGACAAAGTATAAAATAGGCCTTAATGCCTTTTTTATTGCTTTTGTTTTAAACAAACAAATCTGTAACAAGACATAAAAAAATATAAAGCTTTAGTGGTTTTTAACCTTTTTCCTGTGTGCACCTATATAGCAGTCTCTCGCATTACCATCTGCCCTTTTAGTGGCCTATAGACGGCGGTAGTGACAAAAGCTTTATAGGGAGGACAGACATGAGTAGGTACTGTAGGTAAAAAAGAACTGCATAATTCATGAGGGTGCGAGGAGACATGCAGAGAGAGAGAGAGAGTGAGAGAGAGAGAGAGAGAGAGAGAGAGAGAGAGACACGAAACCCGAGTGGGAGGGAGTGCATAGTAGAGACAGATAAAAGACTCGGAGATGAGCGTGCGCGCATGTGTGTGTGTGTGTGTGTGAGTGTGAGTGCACGGGAGAAAGAGAGAAAGAGGATGAAATATCATCCCACTAGTCGAACATGAAGTCATTCAACATGAGGCAAATGTGTGCTAACATGTGGTAAAGACACTGTAGCGGAAACCATTATATCTAGATGTACGTAGAGATATATATAGATGTATAGATATGTGTGTGTGTGGTGCAGGTGTGCATATAATAGGCTTACAGGTGTGTTTGCGTTCAAGAGGGATGAAAGAGGGGAGTCGCAGCTACAGTTGAGCTACGTGTTGCTCCCCGTCATAAGGTTACACAGAGCAAGGCGGAGAGGATGAGGAGGTGTGGAGGTGAGGTGTGAGTGAACGCCAGGCCAGAGGAAGGAAGAGATTGACCCTGGAAGACAGAGATACTCACCAGTTTGTTCGTGTAGCGCAACACCACCGGCTGAACCGGGACTCCAGGGATGAATGCGCCTGGAAACAACAGAGAGATGTAGACGGGGAAATTAATTGTGGAGAGTCACGTGTCCAACAGTTAATTGGACTAATCAATTAAAAGAAATAGTGAAAGTAGCCGATGTACTAGGAGCCAATCTACTATTTCTGAAATATAAAATATAAAATAAATAAAATTAAAATTAGATTAACAGATTTAGTTGATTATAAAAAAACAAAAGGCTATTGAATTGATACAGTTTTTAGATTCATCAGAAAAGTAATCAATAGTAATAATAATTGATAGTAGCTAGCAGCCGTTATCAGGTGTGTTTGGGCACTTGTGAGTTAAATACTGTTAACCTTGTGACAACCTCTGAGCAGACAACAAGCTCTCTATTGAGAGCCTAATGTCCGGCTGGTGACAGACAAACAACTAGATAGATAGATAGTATACTGTATATTATAATTTATGAGGCACCACCTCAGTCTGACCTCTGAATAGAAGGAGGGATATTATGCAGAATATGTAGAAGCCTGTGAATTATAGTTGTGGAATCCTATATGTGTGTGTGGTGTTGGAAAAGGCAATTTAGAACATCATGAGACAGGCTCAACAGTGACTAACTTAACAACTACAAAGGTGCTCTCAGTGGAGTGCACATTTCCTGCCCAGGGCTCTGTAAGTCCTTGATTAAAGCTGTCAGAACCAGGGGAAGCTGTGTGTGGATATAGTCTTTTCTATGAGATGCATGGCAATCTCTTGCATTTGTGCCCAGCCCTATAGACAACATTCCTGGCCGATTGCAGGAGGGAGGCCCCGCCCCCCCCAAGTCGAAAGGGAACTTCCGGGTTCTGTCAGGCATGCATATAAACAAGAGGCAGTCACACACTCACACTCACGATAACATAACAACCTGGACATTACATTAACATTAACACACACACTCAGAAGTGTTCAAGAGTTACAGGCCCATGTAATCTAAAACATTTGGCCCACTGGCAGCTTGGAAGAGATATTTGGTGCTGATGGTCTAGTAGTTTCCCAGCGCGCACACGCACACGCACACCCACACCCACACCCACAACCACAACCCACACCCACACCCACACCCACACCCACACCCACACCCACATGAACACATGCGCACACGCACGCACACACGCACGTACACGCACAGTCGCACACGCACACGAAAACAATCTCTGCCCCCTCCCGTCAGGCCTGGTGGTGATAACTACAGAGACCAAAGAATCAAATGTGTAGGCCATTTCCATTCAAATTAATTAAGGCTGTCAAGATACTTAACAATGGGTACCAAAAATGAAACCGGAATTTGCTTTCGATACAAATGTACTGAAATTACAAGCTGTATCGCGATTCTAGTGCTATTTCATGATGTTACTCACACACACATCCGAGGGAAGCCACAAGGCGCTGTTCTTTATCTGTGCATTTCGCACATTCCTGCTTTCGACGGGTAAACATTTTGCCACCCAAAGTTTATATTAATATGTTAAACGTTTTATTATTCTAGATTCTCAAATGTTATTTATAATTATTAAAATAAAAGTTATTTATTGAAAAATAAGTGTTTTTCTTTACAAATCAATTTGAAATAAAAATCGCATTGAATTGTGAGCTTAACAGTCGAATTGTGGATTGGACGTATTGTGACACCCTTAATATGAATGCTGCCGTGCTACAGTGATGTACTGTATGGAACTATGGATGCTACTGGATGAGAAAAGTCCTTAACAATGCTGATTAGGACCAGATGAGCTTGATTTTAGATGAAGATGGCAAGAGAAAAAGATCTAAGTGACTATGAAAGAGGGTTCATTATTGGGGCACAGATGGCAGGAGCTTCAGTCAAAAAGCTTAACTGGCTAATGTTTCCATAGGAACAGTGACTAAAAGCGACATCTGTATTTCAATCAAAGAGAAAGAAATCAGTGAATAAGATTGGAAATCAATGGCCATGCTGCTCATGCATAAGTGGGATGTGTTAGGTCAATGCAGGACATGATCAGACTGTCAGAAACAACAGGCTGTCAACAACTACACAGGGAGGGATGTTATAGCAGGGTTGCAGCGCATAAACAGCTCATTACAATGACAAATGCACATGTGGGAGTTCAGTGGTGCAAAGCCGCTACACACTGGCTACAGGGATGTGGTATGTGGAAAAATGATATGGTCAGATGAGTCACCATTCACCAGTCTACACAAGTGGGAGGGTGTGAATGTTTATACACTGTACAATGTATTGTACACCAAGAGCATGGTACAGGACTGAATGCTTGACCCCAACAGTCAGGGGGTCTGGTCAGTTTCCTGGCATGGTTCGGCCACTTGTCCCTTTAGAGGGAAGGGTGACTGTAATTCTATACAGTTATTCTGAGTGATCACACACATTAGCATAACATGTTACCATGATAACATGTTTCCATGATAACTGAATGATGATTGTGGATCGACGTGTTCGACAGAGCTCTCAACCAGTGTCATCACAACGTAAAACGAGGGAATATCTTTTGTTAGAATCGTGTGTAATCCCTCCAGCAGAGTTCCAGAGACTTCTATGTCAAGGTATATCGAATCCCGGCTCCCCCTGTCCACATATCAGGGACGTGATGTGCCCCTGATTCAGCCTGGGAAAAAGAGTTGGAGAGGCCCTCATTGCGCACTATAAAGAGAGATCTCTCTCTATAGCGCTGCTGCTACTCAAAGATTTGTGACAAAGTGACAAGCC
>NC_137819.1:52472015-52569515 GCF_963921795.1 Nannobrachium achirus | reverse complement strand
TTCACTGGCACAAGATGACTTTTGGATGAACAGCAAAATATACATTTATAAACGTGACAACATCCCCCAAAACTCTTAATAGTCTTAATATCTGCGCCTGTTAAACTCAGTCTTAGCTTAATGACTTTTACAGAGTGTACAGTGCCAAATTCTGCCAATACAGTGCAAAGCTTGCAATAATACCATGCTGGCGTGAAATCACCGTCATATAGAGTTGCCGAACGAGCGAGGTGGATTTTTAATAGGAGGATCAGAATAGACAATATGCAACTGGTGATCACTAACATCCCGCGCTGCACTTTCATGGCTGTATATCGTCGCTGTCCGATGAAAACCTTGTATGTCCAAAACCGTTCGTTTTGCATTTATCATTTTAAAAATGATTTAAACTAGTGAAAACAGCCGATCTACAAGCACACAACGCCTCGCACCGCGAGGCGTTGTGTGCTTGTAGATCTGCTGTTTTCACTACTTTTGTGCGACGGCCTTGTCTGATGAAGCAGGGCTTTACTTTGTGAAAGAACGTACACATTTGAAACTTGGAGATACGAGGTTTCCACCCGACAACGACGATATGTAGGTAGACATTTTAACTGCATACCGGTACGTCGCCATTATTATTAGGCCTTGCCTCCTGGCCGAGATTTTTGCACTTTATTTGGCACAACTTTCTAGATAGATATCTGTACACCAGCGTGAATTGACTTTGTGCATGAAATGTGCTCCACAAATGAATTTGCCTGGCTTGCCTAAAACACAGTTCGGAGTAATAAGCCATGAAGCAGTAATCCGACTAAAACAGAGGGATTAAAAGCATCTACTCGACACATTTCAGTGTGTGAACCGATTACAGGCATTACAGATTACAGAACATTAGTATAAACCAGGGGTCCTCAATAGGCGGACCGCGGTCCATGTCCGGACCGCGAGGCACCGCCGACCGGACCCAGGACGAATTACAGTAAAAAAAAAAAAAGTGGAAAAATATCTCCACGTTTTTGTTTCCACTTCTCGTATTCATTCACTTTCATTGCATGCGCTGAGTGTGTGTGTGAGAGAGAGAGAGCGAGAGAGAGAGAGACAACGACGCGGTGATTGGCTGATGCCTGGCAACAAAGTATTATGGGCTGTCATGTCTTTGACAATGATGCGCTGATAGGCTGTTGCTACAGACCGCGGATGTTTTCGGAGCAGCAGCAACAGCAGCAGCCACCAACAATGCAACTAGTAAATCAGTGGGGTTTCATTCACGCTAAACATCATCAACGTGAATACGTTTGCAGGATTGTAATCTTATCTCCAGAGTTTGTCGCGATGTGCCATGGCCCGACGGCCCGTGACGGCTGCCTCTCTTTCTGCATGGATGTTGTTCTCCCATGGTTCTCCCCACCGGGGGAAATGGATGTGCTGTGTGGCAGCGCGCCGCATCCAGTTGGGGTTACCGTGCGGCACAACGTGCGTCGATACCACGATGCGACGCTGCGCAGCCGTCCGCGTTCAGTGTGTGCTACCCTGTCTCTGACGCGCGACACCTTGTTTTCCAGGCCTGTCAACTCTCCTGGATTTCCCAGGAGTCTCCTGGATTTTGAACCCCTCTCCTGGGAGTCTCCTGGATTGGCAAATCTCCTGGATTTCTCCTGGATTTTGTATCAAACTCCCAAAATTCACCAGAACACAGGAAATTACATCTACTATGTTAAAATTGTTCTGGGGGAGGACCCCCAGACCCCCCGCTTTAGGGGTGGGGGCAATGCATGCAAGAAAGATCATACAGATATTCACAAAGATGAGAAATCATTATTAAAGATGTCCTTTTGCTTCAGTCATCAAATCTGTACAACAACATTTGGCATTTTAAGGCTGAAATTGTACCCATGCTAGTAAAGTAAGCCTGATAAATGTATCAAACATGCACAAAATTCAACAGAACACAGGAAAAAATATCTATTAATACGTTTTGGGGAGAGGACCCCCCAGACCCCGGTTGGGGAGTTCCGCGCGCCCCCCAAAAATAAATCTCCTGGATTCTGACAGTCCAATGTTGACAACCCTGCTTGTTTTCATATCGATATTCACGTTGCGACACAAGCATAAATTATTCGAAGATTATCCCAGGGCAGTTTGTTAAAAGAAACCAGAGCACTAGCGCAAAATATCTCTGCTCCATTGAACATTCTGTTCTCCCTGCTTTAATGGGTTGTTTCTCTTCAATCAAGTAATGCCCCCAAATGATTTTGGAGGAGTCCCCAGCCCAGATGACAGTGAAGTCATAATTTAAGGACCCTTTTAATAAAGAAAGAAACGGGAAAAGACCATTACTGCATGAAGCCTGGTGGGCGAGGTTATTACTGTATCAACAAACTACTACTAAAAAAAAAAAAAAAAACAACACATCAGCCATTGTAAAAAAAAAATCGAACCTCTGTTCGAAGTGGAGCTGTGTGTGTGTGTGTGTGTGTGTGTGTGTGTGTGTGTGTGTGTGTGTGTGTGTGTGTGTGCAACAGCGCCCCTCCCTTAACATGTGTGGCCAGAAAAGGTTACTGCAGGCTACATACCCGGAGACAGACAGACAGACAAACAGACAAACAGACAGACAGACATACAGACCCACACACACGGCCACGTATAGGGAGCTCCACACAGCTCCAAAAATAAGAAAGGGATCCCTAATTATGTAAGATGAACAATAATGAGGGCAAGTGGTCATGACCTGAGGGCAAGTAGAACATGACCTGTACTTTCCAGACGGACAAGTGCCTCTGAGACCATGGTGTCAACCCCTGGTTGGTACTTTTTTGTATCTTAGCCTACTATTTAAGATTGACCGACATAATAAAAATAAGCGAATATAAATATATTTTAATATATATATATATATGTCATAGTATATTAGAGAAACAGCACATTCGAGACGCGGAGCACTCGTGGTGCGGCACGGGGCGGAGCAAGCGGTCGCCACAACAACGTACTCCAGGCGGTGCGCCGCTCTATTGTCCACGACACTGCGAGCGGCTACCGAAGCCCCCCTGTATCCACGAAGCCCAAACGAGTTACGAGGCCCCCCTGGGTCCACGAAGCCCCAAGCGGCGCGAAGGCCAGCGGACCTTGGTCCTGCTCTTCGCCCCCGAGCGCCGCAGGCGCGAGTGGCCGCGAAGAGCGGGCCAGGGCCGCGCGGCCGGCGGAGCGCCGCGCGAGTTACGAAGCCGTGGTGAATGCAATCGTTATATTTATGCCCAGGCCGTAAGGCCTGGGCAAGCGCACGTTAAACGCCCTGTCCAAGTGACTACAATGGAGCTAATGGCTAGGCTAGGCTAGGCTAGGCTAGGCTAGGCTAGGCTAGGCTAGGCTAGTAAATAAAGAGTAAACACTTCCGGTCTGCGGCGAGTTCAAAGCGTGACGTAACTCTCTTATATACACTCTGGTGAATGGCAGAGCAGTGGCTGACGTCGCCATCTGGTGGTGATTAGTGTGTGGTGAACGTCAAAACGAGTGCTCCTTGACAACTTTTACTGGTTTCTTGAACATACTGTAACATATATATATATTAATTGTTTTATTTTTTCCCCGGACCCGGGCCTGTTTCAAAAAAATATTTGTGGACCTTCAAGATTTGTATTTGAGGACCCCTGGTATAAACAAACAGCTAGAGGTTGTGGCAGTCTGTTGTGATATGCGTAATCCATTATACTCTATGGAAAACAGCCTATCTGCAAGCTCACACAACGTGTCGCGATGCGACACGCTGTGCGCTTGCAGATAGGCTGTTCAGTGTTCAGTGGTACAATGGACTATAATAAATCAGTCTTTTACTCACTGCCCCAGACTGGGATGCTCTTGCTCTCCAGCTTGGTGACTATAGAGCCCATGGTCATGGTGACAGGGATGGCATCGAAGTAGGAGGAGTGTGGTGCCAGGGTGAGGATGGGAGCCTCGGAGGGGAGCGCCCGCTCCCCTTTCACCTTGATCCAGTGGAACCCTCCACAGAACCACAGCGCCCGCATGATCACCCTCAGAGACAGGTCCATCAACCTGGACGACAGAGGAACACACACACACACATGGTTAGAGAGCGAGTGCTGTGCATGTACGTGTGTGTGTGTGTGTGTGTGTGTGTGTGTGTGTGTGTGTGTGTGTGTGTGTGTGTGTGTGTGTGTGTGTGTGTGTAGGGCTGTCACAATTATTACATAATCGTCTAATCGTGATTATTTGACATAATCGTGATTATTTTTCATAATCGTGAATATTTTTTATAATCGTCATAATCGTTTCCATGTCAAAAATAGTGGAAATAGCAGATCTACAAGCTCACAACGCGTCGCGATGCGACGCGTTGTGAGCTTGTAGATCGTCTATTTCCACTATCAATGTTCTTTTTTTTAAGTATAAAGTTGTCAAATATGTCAGTAATTTCTTTGTATATTTAGCTTATGTGTCATATCTACCATGTGTAATTCAAAGCCTAAAAGCCAAACAGAAATGTAATTGTCAACGACAAAAACACAATTAAATCGTTAATCGCAATTATTTGAGAGAAAATTAATCGTCATGTAAAATGCCATAATCATGACAGCCCTGTGTGTGTGTGTGTCTGTGTGTGTGTGTGTGTGTGTGTGTGTGTGTGTGTGTGTGTGTGCGTGTGCGTGTGTGCGTGTGCGTGTGTGAGTGAGTGAGAAAGAGTGTGTTGCCAATAACAGCACATGGAAAATCTAAATGGCCGCCTACATTTTCTGTGGAAATTATTTTAAAAGGTACTGGTTCTAGAGGAGTTCAGCCACCCGAGAGAGACTTGGAGTAGAACCGCTGCATCAAAATTCCCCAAATTACGAGAATCTAAATGTCCGGCCAGCAGAAATGAATAACTGACACTGCAAACAAATTCAAAGTTTGGGCTATCTCTGTCATGCAAGAAAGCAGAGAGAAGCTGCGACCTCACCACTCTGCCCAATGAGAAGAACATGATCCTTTTTGTAAACATCCATGTTCTGTTTGTTTGTCAACAATACCTACAGTACTGTAATCCAAATGGGAAGTGTATTGCAGCAGCTAGAATCGTGACTAGCATTGGACCATAGCTATTGCAGGGTGGGGCTTAGGAAATTCCCATCAGGGTCGCCACAGTGGATCTTCTGTTTCTACACCTGTTTTCTGCATATTCCAGTCACTCCAGCTACCTAGAAAACATCTCTCGGATGAGAGCGCATTGTACCGGTATATATATTTTTTCCACCACTGAATTATTATTGACAGGGAAGCTTTCTTCAATTCAGACAATTCAGGCTTAAAGTGCACAGATACATAGAGCTTTAGTCAGAAAGCACCCTGAGCAATAAGTACTAGCAGGGCTCAGAAGGGTAGGGAGTATCACTCTGGCCAATAGCATTTGTTCACCGATCTCTGTTTCGCGTTACTCGGCGATCAAAGGGTTTTTTTTGGAGAAAGATTCCAAGATGAAGCCGTTTCTTTACAGCGCAATGAATAGGAGCCTATGGAGAGTATGTACGCTTCCTGGTGACGTCATCGCCCAATGGAACACCACACACACACACACAGCGAGTTGTCTTTCACCCGCGGGTTACATTGACTGCGCACTAGTGTTATTTAACAGTGAATTTGCTTGCTTTTACTTAGCAGACAAAGTTATACACTTTGTTACTGCACTACAACTGTACAAGTATGTATATGTGGCAGCCAGTGTGTCTAAGACAAATTACCCTAAAAGGACAAAGCCCTATGTTTGAATATTTTTGAAAATATTTGCCTATGTCATGCCCAAAGCAGCACGGCCAGGGTTAATGTGATTCAAACCTACAGCTCTTTGCTGTTGTGCTTTCCCAGCTCGTCTCTGCTGTACCCTTTTGTTTGACTACACAGACAGCCTTTCAAACAGGCACAGATTAGAGCTTCTTTATTCTGTTTCAAGTTAAGGGACCATGTCGGTGGGGTGGAATGTTAACCCATTGACTGCAACGCACAGTATACTAGACATTACAGTAATGACGGGCATTTTACAAAGCATACAGAGAAAGCCAATGGATTCCATTAATTTCAGAACAATATGAAAATCGACTTGCAGAGACTTGAAAACTTGCTTGAAATGGGTAATCCAACACACTATATTTAGTTAAACCTATATGCTATACACTGACCGCGGTTCCACAGAGCTCTGTGAAATTCCCCATTTTGCCAATTAAGACCTTCCCAGAACATGGACGCTATGGTTCAAGTGGTAAAAGTGTGGATTGATTCGGAAAAGTGTAGCCAAAAACAGCCCCTGGAGGGAAGACTGATTTCCAAACATGAATATGAAAATACATTTAATCCAACCAAAATAAACAAAGCTCTGCCAGTCCGTCCATCCGTCCTCATACTTTTTTTTGGTGGACACAGGCATTGACCACTGGCATACACAGGGATTGAGTTAGTTGATTTTTTTCACTTATGCTGTTTAATTAATATTTTTTGCAACGCAAGGGAGCTGTTATTAGTCTTCCTAAAACAAATAGCTAAATCAACATGAGGTTGGCCTAAACCTAACATCAAAACCCTGTACACCTGTGTGAAACACCGGGAAAAGAGTCTCTCCCCAACTAAAACACCTTCCAAAGTGTTCCACGCCTGGCATGTGCCACTGACACACCAGGGAGGCAAAATGGAGCTGGAAGCCCAATGGAAGGCATTGAAGTCAATTAGAGTGGGGTGGACAAGAATAACCATATTTCTGTGTACCTATTCTGGGCATGACAACATGGTGAATTTCTTTTACAAAACTATTCCAAAAGTGTCAAAAAAGGAGAATTCAAAACAACAAAACAAAAACAAAAAAATCTGAATGTTCACAATTTTCATAAATAACAAGCCCACAATGCATCGCGTTGCGACATGTGAGCTTGTGAGATGAGCTATTTTTCGACATAGTATATCTACAGGGCTTTAATGGTTAAAGAGGTGGTGCCATAGTTTTGTACTTTTTCTGGTTTTCATGTGTCTAGGACGTTGACAGTACTTCATTGGACCCCCTGGTGTGGTTGTTGTGAGCAATTATGCATTCTCTTTTTATTTGGGTTTTTAGCCGGAGGATGCCACCTGCTGGGTCAGACGTGCCATACCCACTCATACCCATCATAGAATCAACCCCTCCCCTAATTACCATTCACCCAACACACGTGGGTGTGGCTAACTTCAGCTGGGTCACCACCCACCATGACAACCACACATACCAATGAACTGGTGGGTGTGGCCACATAAAAACATAATTTTAACTCTTTCTGTACACTTTTTTGGAAAGATTCTTCCTCCTAATATAATCATAATAGTAGATAATCATGTTTTATAGAGAGGAAAATCATGGCACCCCATCTTTAAAGTGCTCAATAGAATGGACCAACAACATTGCTTCAGCCAAAATGTCTTCAGTTTTTCCACTGCCAGTGTGGAAAAACCAGGGACATTTTGGCATTAGCCAATAGCCATACAACTGTATGCCCACCATACCTCCTCCACCATGACTGTGGCTCCACAGTGAAGTCAGTGCGTCCCAGAGCTGCTGTGAAGGCGAAGGGCCAGGCCAGCAGCATGAGGAAGGCTGACAGGAACAACCGCACGGGGAACACTGTCACTGACATCAGTGCTATCTGTGAAGGAAAGGGGGAGAGGAGAGATGCCTTACATTTTTGGAATTCCAGGCGCAGAATATAGCTCTGTACATTCACGTCCAAAAATGCCTGGAGATTGCATCATTAGGACAGTCAAAGACCATGATTTGCCGTCCCCAACTGAGCGGTTTCAAAGGGGAAACGTATCCGATTATAGGATGAGCGGGAGGAGGGAGGCAGCAAACTGAAGTCCTAGCCTCAGGAAGGGAACAAACATGGAACAAAAACAAGTCATATATCACTGACAGTGACAGACACGTGGCCCGGGCATGCTTTCCTCGTGGCTTCCTGAGTAGGCCTGGTGTTTACGCACACAGTAAGCCTACAGACCTCATGTACATTCAACACACACACGCACGCACGCACGCGCGCGCGCGCGCGCGCGCACGCACGCACACACACACACACACACACACACACACACACACACACACACACACACACACACACACACACACACACACACACACACACACACACAGACACACAGACACACAGACACACACACACAGTAAGACTACATTCACATTCAATATTAACCCCACAGACAGCACACACATTCAACGCATGCACTAAGCCTACAGACCGCATACAGGCCTCATAATAGCAACCCACTGCTAAACAGGACCTGGTTTTACCTGCTTGTGTGTAAGCCCAGAGGCTAAACAATTACGAGTGACCTTATTGATGTGATTGTGGTTGAATGCAGACAGAAGCATCTAATACATTGATTATCTCTTCAATCTCAACATTTCTTCTTTTTTTTCTCGATGTGTCTTCCAACAACATACTGTTACAAAGCAATTCAGTAAAACAATCTCTCCAACTCTATATTGTTTTCCAAATGTTCTAATACGGGGCGGGGCGGCCGCTGGCCTAGCGGCCCAGGCACATACCACATATAGGCTCTGATGAGTGACAGCATGTCGCGCGTTCGAGCTGCGTGTCACTCCCATCTCTCTCCCCTTTTCCAGTCAGTCTACTGTCCTATCAATAAGTGATTTACAGCTACTGAGAGTATCAGCCCTAGGGTCGATATCATCAGCCCTATAGGGCAATAATTAATCACACAGCCTGTCATTATTTAGTCTGGTTGCCCCTCAGGGCAAACATGCTATAGTACTTATAGTCCGACTTTATTCCATCTTCCATCGTCTCCTAAGTAAACATTTTTTTGCCACGGTACTCCTTCCACAGTTTTGGTGGCATGCACTTGGGCCATATGTCAAATCGACTGGCTTCATCGGGACACGCATGCGTGCTATTTTGCTAAGAGATATGTTAGATAGCGTAATTTATATTCATTTATTCGTGAATAACTTTTCTCCATTGACTTTAACTAGAATGTTTGGTTGCTGTGACGCGAGTCACACTTGCAAATGAATTCCGTTAATTACGTTTGCGGCCTAGACCATTTGAATTGTCCCCTTTCAATTAAATGGGGAAAATGAATTCACTAATATTTTAAATGGCATATATGGAGATCTCTGTGACAGTCCATGTCCCTTTCATGCCCATATATGGAGATCCCTGATGTCATCAATATTAAGCCCATATCTTGGAAGGCCCATATATGGACATATACTGTGTCATTCTCAAGTGGTCTATATATGGACATACTCTGTCAGTCTCATCGGGACTATGATGTCAGACATGATGATGTCAGACATCAAATCCATATCTGGGAAAGGTTTATGTTCAATTTAATTAAAGTCAATGGAGAACATGTATTCACAAATACATTTAATACATTAAACTATAACGTATCTCTTAGCAAAATAGCATACATGCGTGTCCCAGCGCAGTCGGTCGATTTGACATACTGTATGGCCCAAGGGTGAAATCTCGCTCTTTCGAACGACCGTCATTTCGACAAAGGAGCGTTGGGAGGGTTAGCGACTCACCCCACGGAGGTTAGGTTTAGGGTAAGGGTTAGAGTTGGGTGTCGAAAAGATGACACGTATAGTAATAGTAACAGCGAAACGCTCCCTGGCCCAAGTGCGAGCCACCAAAACTGTGGGAGGAATTCCGCAGCAAAAAAAGTTTACTTGGAAGATGGAATGAAGTCGGACAAGTACTAGTCCGGTTGCCCCTGCAGGGGAAACCACACTAATTACTGCCTGACCCGCTGGAAATAATGGCTGTGCATGTGTAATAAAGACCTTAACATAGCATGGAGGTGAACTGTTGCATTATGGGATGAAGGACGTTTAGAAGAAACTATGGCTGTGATGATTAGTCTTAAGCCCTTTGCACACAGGACAGTTGCGTTTTTTTCGTTTGCGGCATGAATAAAACGCATTGGATTTGGTGTGCAAGGCTGTGCGGAATCGGCACTGCGGATCCAAAAAGGAGTCATAAAAGGAGTGATGAGTTTTTTACCGCATGCGACAAGACGCACGAATCGAACTTGGTTCGATCGAGAAAAAAACGCACGGCGGCAGCCACTCGTCGCACGGCTAATTCGGAGCCGGTGTGCATGAGGTCATAGAGAATCATTGTTTTCTTTTCAAAAAATTATATTGTCCGTTTTATCCGTGCGGTTAAACGCGCCTGTGTGCAAAGGGCTTTAGTGATGATTATATAGATTACCTTTTCGACTAATCAAATAATCGAGAAGCTAAAATGTTTCCAAAATGTTTATTTATTATAAATATCAACCCCCAAAAATCGAAATAGTTTTTTATAATGGACTAAATCAATTAGTCTGATTAACCACTTAAGCCCTATTTTGTACTTTGCTGTACAATGGTGTCACAGAAAAATAGCAGATCTACAAGCTCATGCCATTTACTGTGTTTATGATTATGAAAATATTCACCAATAACGACATGCCCCAGCCCTATTGAACTGGCATATATATTATTTTTAATAAATATGAATTTAACTTCCATTCAGACACAGTGAAAGACCGGTCACAGAAGAGTTAAAAGCTTGGAATAATATGTAACATATCGTGATGAGATGTCAGCTGACTGACCTGTCATGCCTTTTCTCTTACTGTGTAATGAGGAAGAGAGTGTGTGTGTGTGTGTGTGTGTGTGTGTGTGTGTGTGTGTGTGTGTGTGTGTGTGTGTGTGTGTGTGTGTGTGTGTGTGTGTGTGTGTGCGCGTGCGTGCACACGTTGCTAATCAGGTCACAAAGTCACGGCCAGCAGTGTGATTTCTGACTCAGTGTGACATCTAAAACCCTCTCTTCACCTCCATCCATCTTCAGTATCCCTCACTCCATCGTCATCGCTGTCATCTCCACACAACACTCATCTCTCCATCCCCGTTTTATTGCTCTCAGAGTCTCCACCTCCTCCATCCTCCACACTCTCCACTCTCCCTCTCTGCCTTATACAGTAATCTCCATTCCCACAGGAGTAGCGCCATTCCTCCCCCCAGTGCTCCATGCATCTGTCCATCCCTACACCCATCGCCTATTCCTTCATCTGTCAGAGTCTGAGACCACCGATTACCCATGTTTTCTTTTGTAAAAAAAACAAAAAAGATAGACATTTGTGTATATACTGTATGTATATCGTCTTTGTCGGGTGGAAACCTTGTATGTCCAAAACCGTTCGTTTTGTATTTATCATTTTTAAAACGATTTAAAGTAGTGAAAACAGCCGATCTACAAGCACACAACGCGAGGCGTTGTGTGCTTGTAGATCTGCTGTTTTCACTAATTTTGTGCTATGGCCTTGTATGATGAAGCAGGGCTTTACTTTGCAAAAGAACGTACAAATTTGAAACTTGGAGATACAAGGTTTCCACCTGACAACGACGATATACTGTATATATATATAATACTATACACATAAACTGAAGTTTATTTTATTTATCCAAGACAGCCCTAATGAATTATTTTCAAAAGAATAGCAAACAAGCTCACAACGTCATCATGATACATCTTTTAGGTTCTATTTTATGTTGACATGTTTTTGTATATGACGTGCGCAAAAAGCCAAAATAGGGATTAAAATGGTTAAATTGAGACTAGAGATGTTACCGATCAATCGGTAATGGATCGGATCGGGCCGATCAAAGCGTGATCGGCGATAATCGGTGGTTTAGATCAAAAGGTAAATTCACCGATCCGATCGGATCGGTGCATCCGATCAACCAGCCGTTCAGTATGCCCACTTGAGGCCATTTTGGGGTATTGATTTCCACAGTGCTGAAGGAATAATTAGTTACTGCTTTGATAATAAATACATAGTAATGCTGGTAAATAACTATAAGGCAAATATATAAATGAATTCATGAGTGAATGAATGAATTAAAGTTAAAACATTAACATTTAGAAAATATAAATAATAACTTGATCGGATCGGTGATTGATCGGTATCGGGTGATCAAACTTTTGTGATCGGTGCTCGGTGATCGGTTCCAAAAAACCTGATCGGACCATCCCTAACTGACACATCTGCTACATGATTGTCTTTACCGATCAGTCAAATAAGATAACGTAAGATCAGATAGGATAAGATCTTTATTGACCTTTATTGATCCCCCAAGGGAAATAATGGCTGATATATTGGTCAAACATGGTCTCCAACATGGAGAGCTTGCAGGTGTTAGTAAAATGTGTTATCCGTAATTGGTCTGTATTGGTCATTTTTGCAATACTTTTACATCTTCCTGCCTATAGGGACAGCAGATACAAATGATCTACAGTATATAGGGGTGTAACGATACATTTAAATGCGATTCGATACATATCACGATACATGGTTGACGATACGATACATGGACGATATTGGTTAATTCATGGCGATACGATACGATTCGATTCAATGATTTTTTTTAAGGGAAACATGTATTATTATGGATATAAATAAGTAAACACAGTGATTATCTGCCAAATACATGGACATTGTATGTAGACAAACCTGCACCTTGACATGAACACAGAGATTACACACATTTATCGATAGACCAGTGTAGCTATATGGAAAGGAAAAGTAATTAAACCCCTCCTTTTAGTTTTTCTTCTTAAAAATGCTAAATACAATGCACACGTAGGTAGTATCGATACAATCGATTCTTTGCACTGCCGATTCGATACGATACAAAATAAAACGATACGATTCGATTTTAGCTGTTTTCATTTCGATATACTTCGATTGTTCAAGTTAAAAATTATATTTCGATACAGTTACTATATCGTTACACCCCTAACAGTATATAGCCAAGCCAACTCTGACCTAGCACTTCTGTTGTATGCATGGCCCCTGTAAATAAACAAAACACATATATCGGTCAGGCTACCTCCCTCCACCCACCAATGCCTCAGTTCCAGAGTGCATTTGTTAAGCAGCTCATCTATCTATCTCACGTCCCTCCCTCAATCTCCCTCCCGCTCTACTTTACAATATAATGTGCCCTCTGTCACCACTCAGGGGAATCCATCCCCCCCATCTCTCTCCCTCCCTCCTTCCCTCCCTCTCTGTCTCAGGGCTCAGGTGCAGGCTGCAGGGCCTGATTAATAAATAAACAATAATGAGGGTGATTTATGATGCTCTAACACCTCTCTACCGACCCGCCGGCCTTCCCCCCCCATCCCAAACACAGCATACTCCACAGGACTTAACAACTCTATCTGGTAGGGCATTCACGAATAGTGATTTTTAGTATTCGAATTATTCGGCCTCAAAGTATTCTAATAGTCGAATATTCGACCAAACTGTCAAACATTAAGTAAGCAAGAGGTGAACATTGTGAAAATAGCAGATCTACATGCTCACAACGCCTCGCAGTTGTGAGCATGTAGATCTGCTATTTTCACAATATTTATCTGCGGAACAGAGTACATTAAATGTAATACCTACAATTCCAAGTGCTTGTCAGGGTGGGGGTCCCCTAGTTCAAATATGTTTATTTTGGGGGTCACAGCCTAAAAAGGTTTGAGAACCCCTGGTATAGAGCATTAACAAATGCATCCACCAGGAGCACTGACAACTCATTCTTATGACTTCCTATCTAGCCAAGCTTTATAGACTATATCTTTTTTAAAGAGAAAACAATAAAAATAAGCGAATATTCGACTTCGGTGAACAACGTCGAATAGTGACTTTGATATTCGAATATTCGAATATTTGGTGAATGTCCTACTATCTGGAAGGATCCACTGACAAATTTTGTTAGGAAGGGGGCATAGTGAGAGGAGGTGGAGTCCCTGCTCTTCTACACCACAGGTTTTCCGAGTGGGAGCTGCCGGGGAGTCAATGGGTTCGGGTGGAAACCTTGTATGTCCAAAACTGTTCGTTTTTGCATTCATCATTTTAAAAATGATTTAAAAACAGTGAAAATAGCCACAAAGGCGTTGTGTGCTTGTAAATCTGCTATTCTACCACTTTTTGTGGTCACGTGTTCAGACACTGGATTCTGATTGGCTTAAAACAGTGGTAAATCAGTCAACAACATTGAGTTGGCTCATGGACCCCGCCCACTGTTGTGTTGCAGTTGTAACATTTCCAAGATCTTGCAAGATACAACTGTGTTTTCTTTAATTTATATGGTAGAAGTGGTAGAAAAGCAATTTACCATTCGAGGGTCATGGGTTGTTGGCTGATTTACCACTGTTTCAGGGTTGTGGCACGAGGCGAAGCCGAGTGCCACTCCCTCTCATGGTAAATGGATTACTTTTCACTAGTTTTGCGCAACAGTCTTGTACGATGAAGCAGGGCTTTACTTCACAGAAAAAACGTACGCATTTGAAACTTGGAGATACAAGGTTTCTGCCAGACAAATTAGTATGATATTCTACAAGCTCTCAACGCATCGCACTGTGACGTGTTGTAGGCTTTTGATTGGCTATCTCTCCTATTTTAGTTTTGTTTTTAAGCCATTTTGCATTAGGGTGGCCCCAGCCCAGAGGCTAATGTCTATTTGGGGTCCTTGGCATGAGAAAACTTTGGCATGGGAAACTTTGGGAACCCCTGCCCTACGCAGTCTCATGTATTTTGAAAGCTTCTGTGAAAGAATGAGTGGTGGGGCTTGTGGTTTGTACCAGTGGGACATGTACATCATGGTCAGGTCAGGTCAGACTCACTGGCTCAGGTTAAAACCCATTTAGGCCTAGGATTATTGACTGCTTTAACTATTGAAAAATAGCAGATATACAAGCTCACAGCGCGGCACCGAGTGCCGCGCTGCGAGCTTGTAGATCTGCTATTTTTGAAAAATCGTGAAAATTTGAATTTTTACCTGATTCTATAAGTGTCTTTTGAATCCTTCTAAGGTTTTTTTTTTGAAAAACCTATGTTTCTATGTCAGCAATCTGTCTAGCCATCGTCAAAGAAAAGATCCTTTACACTTAACAGTTAACAGCTCAGTTAGTCTGTTCTTGAGAGACTACTATGTCAGTGGTTCTCAAACCTTTTCATGTGAAGGACCCCTGTAAAAAAATATTCATATCTCAAAATATTATAGTTCCAAGGACCACCCAGAAGCAAAATTTGAGTTACAAACATTCGCTTTAAAAAATACATAATATTCAAAGATTTGCACACATTTTCACGACTTTTTTCAAAAAATAGCAGATCTACAAGCTCGCAGCGCGGCACTCGGTGCCGCGCTGTGAGCTTGTATATCTGCTATTTTTCAACAGTTAAAGCAGTCAATAATCCTAGGCCTAAATGGGTTAAGCCCGTAGAGACATCATGGCACTTGGTGGGAAGGGAGAGCCACACCCTGCTTACTGTATGTAGAAAGGTGTAAGGGAGTTCAGTGTTTCCTGCATGATGGTGAGAGAGAATTCAAGGTCTCCGAGGAAACAGAGATTCCTGTTGTGTCTAAAATAATCAGGAGACTCTAGGGAGCCACTATGGGCCTATTGTGGCCCCGACAAGGTCTCAACAGTTTCAATGCTGCCAGTAGCCATTCAAGCTGCAACCTTATGAGTTTTATGTACATTGTCTCACTTTCCCGACCGAGAGAGGTAAAGGCCAAAATGTCCTATAGTCACTACAATGTGTCCAATCCGATGTTGCTATCTGCTTCAAATAACTTCACAGACATTGTCAAAGACACCAGGGCACAAAATGTATCAGTTTCTAAGTAAAATAATTTAAAAAGCTGTATTTCAACAACTGAACAACGTCTTAACCATAAACAATGGCCTTGATATCTTCCAGTCAGGTTTTCGGCCATACCACACCACAGAGACTGCTCTTGTTAAAGTTGTCAAGGACATCCACTTAAATACAGCGAGTGGCACAATGTCAGTCTTAGCCTTACTAGATCTCAGTGCTGCATTTGACAAGGACGACCACAATAAAGTATATTAGTAGACAGACTGAAAAACTGGGTGGGACTTTCTGGTACAGTACTAAACGGGTTTAAATAATATTACATTTATATTCAATTAAACAAAGACAAAACTGAAGCAATAGATTTTGGAGCCAAGGAATGCCAATTTGGTAATATAAAAACCTCTAGCCAAGTCAAAAACCTTGGTGTAGTCATGGACTACAACAGTCCACATTAACACAAATTGGCCTACTATCACCTCAAACATATATCAAGCACAGTTTAAAGGACTTTTATCATTCTCAGCAGGATCTAGAAAAAACTTCCCCTGCATTCATCTTCAGTAGACTTGACTACTGTCTTTCGCTAAAAAAAAGAATCTGACGACTGCAGTTCATTCAGAACGCTGCTGCTCGAGTTCTTATTAATACCAAGAAATTGAGCATAGCATATCACTCCAGTTATTAAATCACTGGCTCCCTGTGTGAATTGATTTCAAAGTACTATACTACTGTTGGTCTATAAAGTTAGTACATTTCTGATCTTGTGCGATATAGTGAACCATCCAGATCTCTCATGTCATATGGGGAACTGGGAAAGGGCTGCTTTCTGTCACTAAAACCAAAAGTAAACGTGGGGAAGCAGCATTTCATTTTTAAGCACCACATATCTGGAATAAACGTATTTCTTTTAAAACACAGACCTTTTTTCCTTTCTCTTCTGCGCTGTTCCTTTCTCTTCTGCTCTTCCGTTATGTTTACTTCTTTTGCTTTATGCAACCTAAAGTCATCACTGTATAATTGTGTTTCCTTTGCTTGATGTTCTGTGTAAAGCACAAATGAAATGGCCTTGCCATCAGTGGAAGAATAGGGACTTCCAAGTAACCACTGCATTGTGCTAGTTATATTGTATGAACATACTCTACCATACCGATTGGTTAAAACAATGTTTTATTCATGAAAGTTCAGGACTGAGGCTTTAAGGCATAACCCACGCTTCATAAAGCAAGGCAAGGCAATTTCCATAGCTCCACAGTCGATATTTCATATGATGCACTCCTGGCTACACACCCACGTCCATACAAAGAGCATCATCTGACATATACAACTATCTACACAAGTAAACATTTACACACACACACACACACACACACACACACACACACACACACACACACACACACACACACACACACACACACACACACACACACACACACACCTCATATGATAGCACACTCGTAACTACACACCCGCACTTCTATAAAAAGGACGAGCATACAATGCTATCATCTGACATATAAGTATCTACACAAGTAATAACATTTACACACGCGCGTATGCGTGGCATATACGTGGGCGTGCGTGCACACAAAACAGAGCTCGCTTAGGAGGAGAGTGGCTCTAGGCACCACACATACACGCACACACGCACACACACACGCGCGCACGCACGCACGCGCACGCACGCACGCACGCACGCACGCACGCACACACACACACACACACACACACACACACACACACACACACACACACACACACACACACACAGTGAGTTGGTACGGTATCTCACCCAGCAGTAGACAGATGGAGGGCAGGACAGAGGTGGAAGCCAGATGGAGAATATCCCTATAGGGTGGCATGGTGCCTGACTACTGGTAGGCCTAACTATAGGTGCCATCTCAGTAGAGGAGGGGTGGCAACTGGCAATTAGTCTCATAACAAGACCCAAGCCGGGGTGCACAATATTTGTTACTTTCCCAGAATAGCACGACGATAACACTATCAATACCAATATTTACACCTTTCTAAATTTGGTCAAGGCCAAATTCACCCTTGTGAGCACTCCACACTAAAATCCTCAAGTTAACCATTCAGTTAACCATTTCTAACTCAGTGTGAGTACAAATGTATGGGTTAAAATAAAAACCATTAGCAGCCTCAATCAAGGATGTATACAGAAAATGATGGGACAGTAATATAGCACTCGGGACATATAGGATATACAGTATGCAATAATATCTATATAGTACAAAGTACAGTATGTTTAGGTTTGTCAAAAAAAAAGCTTGAGCTACTGTATGTGTTGTGACTGAGCGAGAATTATTTACAGGTTGAGGAAACATGACCTGGCAGCTATAGGTCCTTGTTCATGGCTCTGATAGCCTAAGGGAAGAAACTCGTTCTGTGTCTACCTCAAGGACATATACAGTATAAACAGTACATATATACACTATACAGTATGTACACTTCTATGGAGGAAGCCAGGAAGAGCCAGGGATCGAACAGGAAACCCTATTGGTCGTAGAGCGACCAATACTTTGACTATTAAGTATTATTTGACTCTTTGGACAATATCAGTGTTGGCCAGGTATGCATGTGTCCTGATTTTTTACCTTTTTAAAATTCTCAAAGATTGTCATTCTACACGTTGTGAGCTTGTACTGTAGATTGAATATTTTGAACATATTTGAAAAGGGCCTTAAAAGGTATTATGTGATCTCTTTAGTTTAGTTTTTCTTCCTCTCCAGGTCAAATCAAAAGAGAGAGCCACAACCCTGGTATCGTGTTCTGTTGTACCATTAACAAAAAAGGACAACACAAACAAATAAGACACCTCTCCAGCTCTTTAATAACCAAGAAATAAATGTTCAGGTGGGGTTGCACATTTCAGCCAATCAGGGGAGAGAGAGTACCCATGTATCTGCTTAGAGTTTACACTGTTCCAGTTCCATTTCTTTCCGCTTGTTTCTTTGTGTCATCATCACTTACAATGTCAATCGTGTGTCCCATATCAGTTCTCTCTCCTGATTGGATGGAATTGGTATCCTGACCTGAAAATACATTAGCTAGAGCAGGGGTTCCCAAACTTTTTTGTCTCAGAGGGCACCCCATAAATATTTGTTTTAATACGAGGCACCCACATTATAATTTTCACTCCCAGCACCTTATATTTATAGCATATCGTCATTGTCGGGTGGAAACCTTGTATGTCCAAAACTGTTTGTTTTGTATTTATCATCTATAAAATGTACTAAACTAGTGAAAACATCGCGAGGCGTTGTGTGCTTGTAGATCGGCTGTTTTCACTAGTTTTGTGCGACAGTCTTATATGCTGAAGCAGGGCTTTACTTTACCAAAAGACGTACACATTTGAAACTTGGAGATACGAGGTTTCTGCCCGACAGTGACGATATTTTAGTGATTATGTTGCGAGGAAAACGTTGAGATAATAGCCATTGTGTCCAAATGTGTGTCCAAATAAATTCAAAATATTATCCAATTATCTCGCGGCACCCCTGGACTGCCGTCGCGTAACCCACTTTGAAAACCCCTGAGCTAGAGAGACGGGGAGAGCCCTTTTACTAAACAAACACTAACGCTTCATTTAACAAAACAAAATTACTCACCCTACTTACCCTGGTGGTTAAATAAAATTACGTTCCGTCTATGTGTGTGTCTTTAATCATTTAAACAAAATCGAATTCATTTCAACATTTTGCAATTTTTTACAAAACATCAGTCAATCGGTGGACTAGGACTCTGGCATCGGTCGTGCTCTACCCTTCTGTTCCAAAAGGCCACTCTAAAACAGCCACAGCCATACTTTACTATTACAGTAAAAGGCTTTGTTCAGTTGGTGGTCAAATACTGTATGTCCAAAAGGCCACTCTAAAACAGCCACAGTCATACTAATACGTGAAAGGCTTTCGTTCGGTTGGTGGTCAATTATGTCCAAAAAGCCACTCTAAAACAGCCACAGCCATACTAATACGTGAAAGGCTTTAGTTCGGTTGGTGGTCAAACATCCATTCAAAGTGCCAGTCCTGTCCTTCATCCCCAGCCATCCTTTTTAGCCTCAGAGTCAATCTGTTCCTCCCCCTCTTTTTCAGGATGACACGAGAGAATAAAAGCATCCTTCCCTGACTTTCACAGTCTGTTTGTGCAATTGCTGGTCCGTAGCCATACTAAATCAATCTCTCTTTTCTTTCTTCCCCTGTGTCTTTCACTTTTCCCCTGCACATTCTTCCATATCCCTCACATCTTCCTGCATTTCTTCCTGCGTCTTTCTCTATTTCTTCCTGCCTTTATTCCTGACATTTTCTTCTTGCCTCGTTTGTCCCTTTCTCCTCCCCAGTCTTGCCACACAGATCATCCACAGGCCGCTGTAACAGCTCTTCCTGTGGTGATGGGTGAAGGACTGAAGGCGTCCCAGGGGTGCCTGCTAATTGTTCAAGGGTTGGAGTTTCCAATTGAAGTGCAAGGATGACACGCTCTGACATTCACCTGGGAACCAGGAGACACTCGCTCTCACCTGCTGCTTGTGACGTTGGCTTATTAATGGCTTCTAAACTTAGCTGCTGAACAAAGCAGTGGCTACCAGGGCTATGCGCTTAATTGGAAACGTCCAGCACTTATATAGCGCCTTTATCTTAAGCTAGGGCGGGGGTTAGCAACCCGCGGCTCTAGAGCCGCATGCGGCTCTTTAGCGCCACTCTAGTGGCTCCCTGGAGCTTTTTCAAAAATGTATGAAAATGGAAAAACATGGGGGGAATTTTTTTTTGTTTTTGTTTTAACGATTTTTTTATCGTCACTGTATCAGGCAGAAACCTTGTATCTCCAAGTTTTAAATTTGCATGTTTTTTTTTGTTTTTTTTGCAAAGTAAAGCCCTGCTTCATCATACAAGACTGAGGCACACAAGTAGTGAAAACAGCTGATCTACAAGCACACAACGCCTCGCGGTGCGAGGTGTTGTGTGCTTGTAGATCGGCTGTTTTCACTAGTTTAGTTCATTTTTTAAATGATAAATACAAAACTACGTTTTGGACATACAAGGTTTCCACCCGACAACAACGATATATAAGGCTTGTATAATTTTGTGCGGCTCCAGACAGATTTGTTTTGGGGTTTTTTGGTCCAATATGGCTCTTTCAACATTTTGGGTTGCCGACCCCTGAGCTAGGGTGACCAGACGTCCCGGTTTGGCCGGGACTGTGCCGTTTTCAAGCTGCGTGTCCCGGTATCCCAAAAAATATCTCTAAAACACTAATATGTCCCGGTTTTCAACATTCACTACAAAATTGTCCCGGCAGAATTAAAATAATAGTAGCTGTTTTCAGTGGTTGCCTAGACATTTTTCATGTTCTTTTCATGAAAACATGCTCACCCAACCAATCAGAAAACATGAACAAATATGCTACATTGCGAGTTTGAATTCAACTTGAGGCTGTTTGTCAATCACTCACTGCCTTAAGTTATGCAACCCTGCGGTGTGTATGTGCGGCATGTGCACGAACGTTAAAGAATGGGCACGGCGCACACACGTGCGCGGCGACGTGTGCATTGCTTTGAGGGTCCCGGTTTTAGGCAACAGTAGTTCGTATCCCGGTTTGAGCGGCTGAAAATATGGTCACCCTATCTTAAGCTCTTTACAAAGTGTGTTACGTTCACACATTCACACACTTGTCACACCGACGGTGTAGACAACCATGCAAGGTAACACCTTCATCTGTAACAGTTAGAGGTTCAGTGTCTTAATCAGGGACACTTCATGACACAAACCCAGGAAGAGTTGGGATTAAAACGGGAACTTTCTGATTCCCAAATACAGCCTCTCTACCTCGTGAGCCACAACAGCTACCATGTATAGTACCACCTGTTGTCACCACATGCACAGATGTGCAAGTGCACAAGCATACTTTCCCTTGGAATTTGAAAAATGTGTGTTTGTTGCAAAGGATGATTTACAAGCATAACTTGTCAAACAAACCTGAGAACAATGCAATGTTTCATTACAGTTACAGTGAATTACACATTATTTATTACATATAATTATTCTATGTAATAAAGTAAACGCTAATAAGATAAAGATAACTGATAGTTTCCCAGGTAATCTTGCTGCAGCAGGATACAACACGGTCAGAGGGTCAGATGCCCTCATTAGTGTGCTAGAGAGTTAGCAGAGATGTGCCAGATGTTCTATTTGTGACTCAGATGAGTGGAATACTGCTCTGCTCTCCATCTGATTGCTTAGATCTCCACAGAGCAGGTCGGGAGGCGTTCTGGAATGATGTTTGTTTGGCAGTTAGTACTTGAAATAAATAAATAAATAAATAAACACGTGTTTTCCAAGAGACTAATGGCCGGGGGGCGAATTGTGTTTGTTCCTAGAACAACACTTTCTCTTCCTCAATATCACGCGCACAGGAAAACACACAAAGAAATACATGCACGAACAGCATCTATGTACATAGTTCTATCTGGTTCTCTGACCGCTAACCACAACAATTTGCGTAGAGTGGTGTGCGAGTGTGTTTGTGTGTGCGTGCGTGCGTGTGTGTGTGTGTGCACGTGTGCCCACGTGTCAGCAGTCACTGAAGTGGAAAAACACACCTCACCACCACATTATAGGAGCAAGCAGCACGATGTGAGAATGAGACACACTGTCACACACAGATGGAACATGGCACAAGCTCACCTCCACTCAACTGCTGCTTCGTTCTACTACCCCATATGCAACAACTGTTTACAATCTACTGCAGGGGTGGGCAACTTTGATGATGGAGAGGGCCACTATATTTTCACACTTACGCCAGAGGGCCACAATGCATATACCGGTACAGTCAAAAATAGCAAAAATAGCAGATCTATAAGATCTTCAAGCTCAAAACGCATCGCAGTGCGACGCGTTTTGAGCTTGAAGATCTGCTATTTTTGAATTGGAATCCTAAATACATTTTTGCTATTCTTGAATTGGAGTCCTGAAAAGTAACATTTGTATTTCATTTCAAATGCATTTATATGTTCTTATGTTAACTTTATGAACTTAAAATACAAATACATTGGACATGAAAAAGAATAGTGCTAGTCATTAAGCTACTAATGTAGTGTAGAAGTAGGTAGAAGTAATAAAAGCGGGTCATGTTTGCATGTTTGGAATTGTAACAGCTGAAATCAAAATAGTCACTCACACTGCAGTAACCTGAGGGCCGCATTAAGTGAAGGTCCCCGGGCCGCCAGTTGCCCATGTATGATCTACTGTAAGCTGAAAGCCAATGTTGGACGATTTGGGGAAGTTTTTAAAATGAGAAGCAGTCGAGGGTCTGGTCTTCTTTTACGCTGCAGGACTCAAATCAGTGGAATGCTCACATCTGCACAGAGTCAGTGCGAGCTCGACCATTGTTGGGAACATTTTGTGCCAACGTGAAGGCCCCGTTTCCTGTGAGCCACGGTGCTTTGTGTCCATGGGCTGCGTGCGTGCGTGCGTGCGTGCGTGCGTGCGTGCGTGCGTGTGTGTGCGTGCGTGTGTGTGTGTGTGTGTGTGTGTGCGTGCGTGTGTGTGTCTACACAGGCAGGCTGCCCTGGGGGCAGCAAGGATTAGGCCAAACAGATAAACCCATGGGGACAGTGCAGGCCAGGCTAAAGCACTTCCTTCCCCTGAATGAGAGATGGTGTGTGTGTGTGCGCGCGGGCACGTGTGTGTGTGTGTGTGTGTGTGTGTGTGTGTGTGTGTGTGTGTGTGTGTGTGTGTGTGTGTGTGTGTACCTGGCTCTCCTGGGTTACTAATTAATCGATAAGCGTGAGAACAACATTGATCCGCCGACTGATGGATGGAGGAGGACTGTCCATCAGATCATCGGCTATACTATAACGGACGGGCCAGAGAGGAAGACATCGCCATTGATCTCCGTGTGGACCATTTAGGATGCGTATATAAACGCCACACACAGCCAGCAGCACATATCACACAGTACTCGCTACCACTTCCATGCATGTTCCATTTCAGCTCTTAGAACGTTCCCTTGTCCAGACTGGCATGGGCCTGTTCTCATGCGTTCTGTAAATGCACTTAAACGCGCGCACACACATGCATGACTGAGTATATGCCATGGACTCTGTTTAATCAACGGCTTATTATTATAGCTCTATGTTGACACAGAACGGTAAACAGTAAAGAGTGTGTGTGTGTGTGTGTGTGTGTGTGTGTGTGTGTGTGTGTGTGTGTGTGTGTGTGTGTGTGTGTTGTGTGTGTGTGTGTGTGTGTGTGTGTGTGTGTGTGTGTGTGTGTGTGAGAGAAAAAGAGAGAGCAGAAAGCAAGAGCAACAGAAGGGTAAAACAACATAGGGGTATTAGACAAGAGAGAATGGAAGTCATGTACTGTACTGTACTGTACTTAGGCTACTGACTATGCTTCAAACCTCTCTGCTGTTAACAGCTTCAGATTTGCAAATTAGAAATGATATGCAAATTAGACACTTTTAACCGTTTTTCAGAGCAGACATGTTGACATGTCATACAGTAGATGTAATATTACCAATTCTGGGTGTAATTCATGTGGTGTTACTGTGTACCAGCATGGGCAACTCCCCCTTAGGCTGTTAGTTACCACAGCACCTTCATGATGGCACACAGAAACATCTAAATGACAGTGGCACAGACCTCCAGTCAGAACTGATGACCGTGGCATTTCACTTGTGTTGGTAACTCTTATATCATGGCATGTCAACATCCTGTGAACAGGGTGTAATGACAAAAAAATGACAATCGAGTGGTCTCCCACTTCTCACGTTACCAGCAGACCAGTTTGACAAGTACAACCAGGATACTTGTGCCCATTATAGACAATAACGCATACATTTTCAGGTTATCTAACACAAAAGAAAGGTTCAAATCAATAGGTTGATGGGGTGGTTATTATCTGTGGATATCATATCACTGCAACGGTTAACATGTGTGCAATGCTTGCATGCAATGAATGCAATGGAGAAAACTTTTAAGCGTGGCTGCATGCCCATAACAGTCGTGTGACTGACGGGAAGCTGCCTGCTTCTTCTTGACTTTCCCTCCCCTCCTGTTCGTAGTTTGCTGGGTTACGTAATGAAAAAGAAGCAAGATGTTCTCTGTGAATCTCTACGCGCTTTTGTTCTGCATGGTATTTTTTCATAATTTAGACTCTCGTTGCTTTTTAGTGCTTCTTTTTTTTACCTTCACTTTCTCCGCCGGGGTGAATTTCAAGTCGTGGACGAAGGGGTTTCTCAGCGGGGGTCCAGAGACGGCTCCCAACTCCTCCGAGGAGTCTCCTGCTTGTTTCATCGTCGCGCACGGACAAAGTTGGAAGAAGAGAAACCGACCGAAAAGTGTTTCTTTTTGGGGTGTTTTAAAATGAAATAAAAATGGTTCGCAGCGTGCCAGAGGAGTTGGTATATGTCTTTTGGAGCAGGGAGAGGAGGAGTGTCGCTCATCAATCTGTATGTACACTTATCAGTTCTTCCCTGGCCAGCGGAGAGAGAGAGAGACATAGAGGTAATAAGGAGAGAGAGAGAGAGAGAGACCAGACAGAGATGTAGGTTGGGCGGGGATATTTTCGTTTACATGCTGCGCATGCGTGAAACCAGAGGCGTCAATTGGGTGTGGCAAGCTATGGCAGCTGCCATACCTTGGCTACAGGGGGAAATAATAACATGGACTTTTCATATTCGTGCCTGTTGCTAAGGTATGGCAACACGCGCGCGTGCAAGACACCAGTCATGTTGCCATACCTTAGCTTTTGCTGAACTGACGCCACTGCGTGGAACACTAGCTGCTTTCAGAATCAGAACCTGTCTCCTCCAGTTCTCGGCGTCAGCCGCCCAAAATGAGAGTTCTCCGGCGAATGTTCGCCACGTTTCCATGATTCTTACCTTTACCGCACATCGTATCCAAAAAATTAACTTTGTTTTAGCGTCTCTCAAATGTTTCGTTCTTGAGCGGTGGAGAAAATCTAAGCGACGGGTTGAAAACAAGCGATTACATCGCTGTTTTAGTCCGCCTGTGGCCAGTTTTATCGGCCCCACCGCTTGGTGGCGAAACATTTCTGGGAACGGATTAGTGGCCAGCCGCGCATGCGCATTACTTAAAATTCCGTAAAATTGCATTGGGAAAAACCGCCAAAGGCTGACTAAAACAGCAATTTAAACGCTTGTTTCAACCCGTCGCTTAGATTTTCTCCGCCGCTCAAAAGTTATACATCTGAGAGACGCTAAAACGACCTTTACTTTTTGGTATGATGAGCGGTAAAGGTAAGAATCATGTATGCGTGACGAACATTCACCAGAGAAATCTAATTTGTGAAATTGGGAAGCTTTCGCCAAGGAACCTCATCTCGGAGCTGTATAGCGGAGGGAGAGGTTCTGAAAGGAGCTAGTGATTGAAACACGAGCCTCTCGCTCGGCTAAAATGCAGATCTAACAATGCGTCGTTCATGTCTCTCCGCGAGTCCGCGACGCGTTGTTAGCTTGTACATCTGTTCTTATTTAGGAGAGCCTCCCCCAGGCATGGGGAAGTTGGGGAACGTGTCGACTATAACCACATGTTCTGAATCTGGAGGGACGGGCGGTCACACTAGCTTTAATTGGTTGGCAGGGCAACCGCGCATAACCAAAGCTGTCTAATTGTTCGTTAATTCACACTTTATTTCCCACACATCATAGTAACAGCAAAATGTGACGTAGCTTTTAAATTGCGCAGATTGATGCATCTAACATTTCTAGGAGGCGGCATTGTTTTGAACTGAATATTCAAGCTCTGTGTTGACACAGACGACTGTAAACGGCCGCTCTGTGTGTGTGTGTGTGTGTGTGTGTGTGTGTGAGAGAGAGAGAGAGAACCTTGATTTAGTAATTTCCCACGGTTGGCCAATGGCCTTGAAAAACGGTAGTTCAACCCACAAAATGAGAAATGACCCTTTTTTCTATTGATTACTCACACCATGGCGACTTGAGTTCAATAATAACTTTTGGTTTTTAATCACATTCCTAAGACAATGATTTGATTACAATCAATTTACCCCCATTGATTCCGGATGGGGACCCATTGACCCAAATGGGTCCCCATCCGGGTACATTTACTATAATATTTGTTTTGTCTTGGGAATGTGACAAATACAAAAAAATATTATTGAAATCAAGTCTCCATGGCGTGAATAATCAATAGAGAAATTTAAAAAAAAAAACATTTTGGGGGTGAACTACTCCCTGTGTGCATGTGTGTGTGTGTGTGTGTGTGTGTGTGTGTGTGTGTGTGTGTGTGTGTGCACGCGCGCATAGTAGGACTATATAAGTGTTCTTGTGATTCAAAACTATAATAACAGAAATAAATACATTTGAATTGAATTGTTCTGTGAACCACAGCTACAGATTGCTAAAAAAGGACCCTAATTGAAACAAGCCCAAAAGCTTTTTTGAGGTATCCTTTTAGTTGACTTTGTATAGCCTACCAGTGTATTGTCATGAAACTGTACCTTTTCCTATGCAAACTCCTATAATAAATTCTTCAATCAAAAATCCAACTAAGAAAAACGTTATCTTATCCTCAAGATTTTAAAGATCTGTCATTATCTCTAGTTTAATTTAACTAGTAAGACACCTCAGGGCGACATGCAACCTCACCCTAAAGGGCAAGGTCACGCCTATTCTTGGCCATCTGGCCAGTGATATATATCGGACCAGTTACCCATGTATGGAGAGCCCTGAATGATAGTCAACAATGTGATGTCATAACATGCCCATATATGGGCATTACCAAGTATGGGCATTCCCAGATATGCCCTTAATATTGATGACATCGGGACAGGGATCTCCATATATGGCCATAAACAAACCCATTCTTTTAAGAGACATCTTAACATCCCACCATGACATCACAGTGACATCAGAGCATGATGTCAGAGCGATAAACCCATAGAACCACAGACAAACACATCTACACATACGTATACACGGACACGGACAAGCTGTGACATTTCTCATGGTAAACTTCGGCCACAATAAAGCACTCAGTCTCCACCAATTGAGAATGTAACTACTGTACCTTTACACATACTGTAGGTCTATCATAGTGCTTAGTGTGATGCCAACCATTCTACTCCATCCGAGCTTTGGGATCTTTCTAGAATGTAAACATTTTTGCAAACAACTATCTTTGACTTTTACTCAGCTAATTAATACATGCCACGTTCCATTGTTATAAGTTATTAGATATTAACAATGGGGCTGTTTGAATGTGGTATTCTTATCTGATGACCACGTCACCCACATTTTTACAAACACACGCACACAGTATAAAACAGCTATTGTCTGCAATGAGGTACGATAGGTCAATGGGATACAGTAGCCTACGTATAGCTTCTATCTATCAGAAAGCTCTTAATATCAGAAGGATTAGAAATGCTTGTTGCTATGGGATATAGTGCATGACGAATAAAGGGTATGGATGGGAGATTATGTCAAAAAGACAAAGGATGTTGTGTTACATTCCAAATCATGCACATTCTTTACTCCTAATACTGTAGCCTGCCCTTTATAGCCACAGTCATCAAACTGTCATGCTCATGCATAAATTAAGCCAGGGTTGGAGGGGTTAATTAAAAAAAATACCTATTACCTCTCAACCCAACATTGGGTTAATTTACAATAATTGAATTAATTGTGATAGTATAGCCTGGTTACTCAATAAGATCTTTGCAGTTGACAGACTGCATGCCATGGGCCTGGCTGGTTTTTCAATCAAGCAGTCAAAGCACCCAGTCGCCCCAGGCAGGTGGTTTGACTGAATGATTGAAAAACCAGCATGCAACTTCTAATCAATAACCAACCACACTGCATGCTCTTGCCGGAAACCAATTCACTTGATTAATAAATGAAGGAAAAACAACAACTTGACATACTCAGGGGCGTCACAAGGGGGGGGGGGGGGGTGGGACTGAGTTACTAGGGCCCAAGGTGGATGGGCCTGGAATTCTTTTATACTTTAGCTATTGAAAAATAGCAGATATAAAAGCTCACAGCGCGGCACCGATCTTGTAGATCTGCTATTTTTGAAAAATATATGTGCAAATCTTTAAATATATGTATTTTTTTAAGCGAACATTTGTAACTAAAATTTTGCTTCTGGGGGGGGGTCCCTAAAACTAAATATTTTGAGATGGGGGTCCGTGGCCAAATACATATCATTTTGGGGGTTCTTCACGTGAAAAAGTTTGAGCACCACTGACATAGAAACATAGGTTTTCAAAAAAAAAACCTTAGAAGGATTTGAAATATTAAAAGATTTTCTCTATTTTTCAAAAATAGCAGATCAACAAGCTTGCAGCACGGCACTCAGTGTAGATCTGCTGTTTTTCAATAGTTAAAGCACAGGGGCCCCACAGTGAATCCTGGACCTACAAAACTTGTTTCACAGTCACCATCTCTCAATGGTGGACAAATTACTCGCATGTTTTACAAATGACATAACGTACAAGTAGCAATACCACAATGTCAAAATACTCTGTTATGCAAGACCTGTATTCAAAATGTTACTTGAGTAAAAGTGCAAGAGTTATGGCATACAAATATACTTGAAAGTACCAAAGTAAAAGTACTCACATTTTGCAAAATCTTTCACAAATAACCGATCTACAACTTGTAGTCTTGTGACATGTGAACTTGTAAAGGCTATATTGGCTATTTCGAAAAGCCAAATGATGCAATAGGGTTTAAGTGGTTCTGTATGTTGTATTTAAGTAGAAACTAGTAACTAAAGCTGTCACATATTCGCAGTGGAGTAAAAAGTAAGTACAATATTTGTCTCAGAGATGCAGTGGAATAGAAGCATGAAGTACAAGTACAGTAAAAAATGTACTTAAGTACAGTACTTGAGAAACTGTCGGTACTTAGTTAATTCCACCACCGCAGCATTGGTCCTTTAAATCATTGAACAGAAGTCATAAAACCATAATGCAGTCCATAAGATTTAAGCAATCAAAATAAATCTGGATTCCTGTAGGCTATAGCTTATAGTATTAACCTAATAAAACACTTTCTTCTCTGCATTTCTCATCGATGTGTTGACCTTTCAGAGATCTCATAGGGTGGTTATTGCGTTTCTGTTTGTTGCCAAACACCCTGAAAGTACATTCAGGTTTCCATGGTTGCACACTGCTATTTAAAGGCCCTCAGTCTGTCAATATAGTGTTTTGTGCCCTTCCCTCTCTCCTTCAATGACAGTATAAAAATGATCCTTTGATATTAAAATAACATAGGAGCAACGATCTCTCTCCCCAGAGGGCCTGTGGAGAACACTGTGGTCCAATTTTTGACTTTCGCCTGTACATACTGTAAGCTTGCGGTTTTTGTTTGACCTTCTCAACCACATTGTCTTTGAGGATCATCATGCTGGCTGCACATGGTGCATAAAAAAAATGGGGGGGAATGATAATTTAACCTTATATCCTCTGTTACAGGAATCTCCAGACAATGCTTTTCTATTGAGTTATAGTTAAGGATTTGCTGCCCTCGTGTGGTTCTTTTCTGAATTGTTCTATTTTGACATTCCAGCATAGATTGTGTATTATTTGATTATGCTGCCAATGATTATATAAGGGAAGTCTATCTGCTAGAATACATTTGGACAGTAAAATGCCACTTATTGCACAAAATATTTATAGTTATTTGAGGATAGTGGTTCAGGTGTCAACAATTTCAAAGTACAATGAATGTGATTGTGAAAAATAATCAGTTATGGCAATAACAAAAAGGAAGAAATCAATGCCAGCAATATAAACATAGTCATCGTTGCTGTTGGGCAGAAACCTAGTATCTCCATATATCATATGTTTAAGTTTTTAATCTATGCTCTTTTTGTGGTTGCCCTAACCAGACTATAGTACTTGTCCGACTTTCTTCTGGATAAACTTAATTTTGCTGCGCTACTCCTCCCAGTTTTGGTGGCACGCACTTGAGCCATACTGTATGTCAAAATCGACCTGCTTCATCGGGAATTGTGTGCTTACATATTGCTAAGAGATATGTTATTATAGTTTAATCTATATTAATTTATTCGTGAAATAATTTTCTCCATTGGGAAAAAGCTAAACATTTCCCAAATATGGAGATGACTGAAATCATAGGTGTCTGACGTCATAGACCATATGAGACTGACATGGAAGCCTGACTGACACAGAGATCTCCATATATGGCCATTAATTTATTAGTGAATTAATTTTCCCCATTGACTTGAATGGGGGAAATTCAAATGGTATGACGAAATTAATTTTCCAGTGTGACTCGCGTCACAGCAACCAAGACTTGCAATTTCCGAGAATTCCATCTCTCTAGTTACTTGCGCCAGCAGAGAGTGCGAGCGCAAGCACAGTGTTCAGCTGCATATGTAGGTAGGTATAGAACCTCACCCTTCCTCGCTGCATACTGTTGTGCTCCGAGATGAGGTCCTACGGGGATATCACCGGGCTGGGGTAGAATGCCTCCACGCCGAGGTAGATCAACCTTTTCCCAAACTTGTATCCAAAAAGTAAAGGTAGTTCCACACTCCCAGGGTATGATTTCCCATCCCACATGGAGGCATTCTACCCCAGCCCGGTGATATCCCCGTAGGACCTCGCAGTGGAGGGTGAGGTTCTATATGGGGCTAGTAGGTATAGTAGGTAGCTGTGTGTGTTTAAGCCTGTAGCCCAATCAGGGACCAGCATTTCTGGTGATGCCAATGGCGATGTCACTGGCATCGCCAGTAGTGATGCCAGTGGTGCACAAGTAGTACTTGTGCACAAGCTGCAAGTTGGCACCTCGACAGAGTGCATTCTCGTTTATACTGTTGCATGACACGTGTTGCGCAAAAGCAGCAAAGATATAAAAAGAATGATTATTTTCCCTACTTTTCAAACTTTTCAGAAATTGTTGTCTTATAACCACAGACATAAAAAGGTAGACGCCTCTCTGGTACCCGTCTCGCATTGATAGGCATTTTTTGATTGACAGGCTTGGAATTCTTCTGTGTGCGTAACAGACACGGAAGGTCGGTAGGCAAATCAGAGGCGTTATGATTGACCAGTAGTTTTTTTGAGTGGCAGCTGGTGGCAGCCTGCCCTCAACACATCCGCTTTTCTGCCTATCAAGTTAGACGGGTCGCTCCAATCAACTGCAGCGGTGGACGAGTTATCTAGCTTTTTATATCTGTGCTTATAACGACATGACAAAAATAGGGACACCAGGTTGAAAGTGGTTACAGACAGGAAACAAAGAAAGAGAGACAGGGAGTGACATACAGCACGGTTCGTCGGTAACGGAACTCGAACCTGCGCTGCGCTTTAGGAGCCTAGGTGCCCGGACCGCTAGGCCAGCCCAGGCCCAATGCAATTTTGTGTGTTTTATAGATATTTAACGAATGAAAACTTTGGATCCATTGGAACATAGGTTCTTTTTTTCCATTTCCTGAAAATAAACTCTTTTGGACATACAAGTTCTCACCCCCCCCCCCCCCCCCCCCCCCCCCCCGACAGCAACGTCAGCATGTTCTGGAATAAGGATCCAAAGAGGAGCTATGCACTGTGGGAGGTTAGTCAAATACTTTATTGTCAGAACACAATAAAGTAAATATAGTCCCCCATAACCATTACGTCAAAACAATTACACTCCAACTTCACAGTTTTATCCCTGCCTCTGCTTGTGCCTTGGGTTTGTCTTGCAGATCACAAACAAACGTCCCCTCCGCCGTACGATAAAACAGTCTTTGCAGCGCTTCTTCAGGGCCGACTTGGTTTTCATCCCTGCTGACGGCTGGATGCAGGCGAGGTGCTGACACTGGCCCAGTAGGGATGATCCATGAGGAGGAGCCTGCAACGCAGGCAGTCTGCTGGGCACCGCGGTTAGTGTGGACAGGTATCTGTACATGCTGCTCCAGTTTGGGGAGGACGGGTTCAGGGTGAACCGACTCATCTGGGCCAAATGGCGTGTGAGGGAACCAGCCAGGTATTTCAACACCAATGGTGACATGGTGTCAAAACCTATAGAATTGATATATATATATATTCAAGTTAATCCTGCATACACATGTACTGTAATGTGTAACACACAGAGGTCATTGGCAGCTTCAGTTTGTGCACTTTTCACTTAATGCGAATATAGACTGGAGGAGTCTTTTCTTGGAGATGTGTGCTTGTGACATCTCACTGATGTCACAATAGGTCAGCTATGTCCATCCATTTATGGAGTTCTACATTAGCCTGATGTCAGCACTACTAGATAGGTTAGTACGATATGTCGGATGGCTCCATATATATTGAGAACCAATATTCCGTGGGTAACTATGGCAACCTGTCAATACCCACATCCACATGACATGAAGGATGGATGGATGGATGGATGTACAGGTAGTATCTCTACCTGTAAGAAATCTATTAGGTAAGAGATATGAATAAGAAGAGAAAAAAGGGGGAGGGGTATAATGTACAAATCTATCAACAGTAAATATGAACATAGATCCATTGCCTATGGAATTATCTACTAACATAAATGATGCTTTGACAATAGCATATAGATGAGACATATCACCTCAACCTAACACTACCACCATTAGCTCTAGAGGAGAACTCTAACGTTATGGACTATACCACCATCAAAATAATAAACAGTTACTTGTATTACGCCTCAATGCCATTAACCAAGATTGTACACTAGCGCCTCCCTGTGGCAAGGGTAGAAAATAGACAAGCAGTGAACTATGCAATATGCATGCCATGCAGCTTCCATTCAAGGACAGCCGCGATAACATCCACAAGAAAACAATATATCACGCATTATCAGCCACACCACACGATGAAAGAATGTATACAAACCTTTGGAAAGATTCAAAAAGCTTTGAAAAAACGGGGTACACCCCTGGAAATGGTGTTTAATGACCACAAGACTCGGCTGTGAAACATTACATGGACAGAAGACAGAATAACGTACTGCTGCTTCCTGTGTGTGACTGTGACGTAACTGTGACTTTGAGATCCCATAGCTCGAAGGGACAGAAGTGATTGTGATTGGTTAGTTCAGGGGTCTTCAACAGGGGGTCCGCGACCCCTAGGGGGTCCGCGGAGGTACTGCAGGGGGTCCGCGAAATAATAAAAAAAAAAGAGTTTTTTTTTTTTTTTTTTTCAAAAAATGTTTTTTTTTTTTTTTTTTTTTTTTTTCACATTTATGTTAAAAAATAAATCATGATTCTATCCATTTTGAATGGCTTGAATACATGATTACTATGCAATTGACAGATTGTTGATATTATTGACATTGGCTCTCAGTTAATAAGTAGTATGTTTAGAAATGGTAGTGGTACGGCCCACCCTGCTCGCTGTAACTTGTAACTTTAAAATAAAAAATATGTCGTAGCCCCGACCCCCCCACCCTACAAGGTGGTAGGGGGTCCCTGCTCCATCTCCCCATCAGTTTGGGGGTCCCCGGCCTGAAAACGTTGAAGACCCCTGGGTTAGTTAGTTGGTTGTTAAATCCTCTTTGTTATTTTTTTTTTTTTAGCAAAGCAAGTAGCAAAGTCCTGTTGCATAATGCATAGTTTAGTAATATCATGACATAGATTCAAATACAAGCTTAAACTTTCGTTTCAATGTTTAAGTACAAAACTGTGCATTATTCATTGTATCACGGCAACCAACAGGCCAATCACAGCACTAGCATCTCTTCAGGCCATGGGGTTTAAACTATATGGGTTTAAATGTTGTCCAATGTATTCACTAGTCAGTCATACCTAGTATTTGCTATTTATTTATTTATAGGGTCTATATTTATAATTTACTTTTTCCTAAACTTGAATTTAGGTCATCAATAGAGAATCATCAGAGAAAATGTAGGTATTTGAAATAAATTCTGAAAATGCTATAATAAATCGTTTATGCACACGCATGAAAGCTCCTCCCGCAATGCATCCTGGGGGAAAGAGACTATCCACTGTAAACATGGCGGCCATAGGGAGCAGGATTGTGTCCTTCAGTAAGAATGCTAAAGTTCTGCTGTCTCCGCTGAGGTTATGTGCTGTACCCGTTCAGCACTACGGCCTGGAGGTGTCCAGCACCGGAGAAGCCATCACTCACACCGGCCAGGTAACCCTCTGACTCCCTGTCTGACTTCTGGAGAGGCTAAACGCTGCGTTACATCCTAGCTGGTGACCTAACCATGATGGAAGTACTCATACTGAAATGGTAGAAATACTCTGTTGCAGAGCTGCCAACCCTCACGCAATGAGCGTGAGACTCACGCAAATGACCCTCTCACTCTTCTTACTTACAAGTGAAAAGTCCGGAATTCAAAATGTACTTGAGTAAAAGTACAAAAGTATTGGCATCAAAATGTACTTAAAAAGTACCAAAAGTAAAAGTACTCATTATGCAGAATGTCCCATTTCACAGGTTTTAAAATGTAGGCTATAGAAATATTTTGAATCATTGTTGTGAGCTTGTAGATCTGCAATTTTCAAATGGCCAAAATGCATATAGGGTTGAAGTGTTTAAAGTATTTTTTTGTAATAATAACAAAGTAACTAGTAACTAAGTTTTCAAAATGTATTGGAGTAAAAGCTTTAAGTACAGTATTGAGTAAATGTATCTACTTCACACCACTGCTGTCTGATTTCTAGAAGCTAAACGCTCACATTGTCGCTGGTGACCTAACTAATTCAGTGATATAATAATAACATGCAGAATAACACGTTCCACAACGCTGCTGCAGTGTTGTCATTTGACAGGCCTGACGGCATATTTGAGAGATGCATCATAATGGTGTTGTCGTATCATCCACTTATTAGTGTTTTTTTATTTCATATCCTCAGGTGTTTGACGAGAATGACCCCAGGAGAGCCAGATTTGTGGGCAGACAGAAAGAGGTAACGTAATTTTAAGTAGTGTGTCGCGTATTTATAGCAATTTGGGGCTTTTATGCCTTTATTGATAGGACAGTAGACTGACAGGAAATGGGGGGAGAGATGGGGAGCGACATGCGGCAAACGTCGTCCGGATCGGGAATCGAACCAGCGACAGCCGGCAGGCATCCATGCCTAAGTGGTATGCGCCTGGACCAGTAGGCCAGCGGGCGCCCGGCTCCACATATTAGCAATTTAATTTGCTGATTGTCATTCTAGGCAGTTAAAACTCCACCCAGTTGGGTTTATACTAGGTAGGCTACTGAGTAATACATTGTGTTCATTCACTGTCACACAGGGGCTTTTAAGCTGTGACATCATTTTGTAGGCAGAGGAGAACTCTGCCCCCAGAGCATTTTCTGTCCCTCGCTATTTCAACAGATCCGAGACAAAAATAACGACTAAAGTATAATTCTAACACTTTCCTTTCAACAACAAAGAGAAGAAAAATGTGTAAATAGTAAAAAGATTGACGGAAACTGGGGGCAGAAATTCTCCTCTGCCTACAAAATGATGTCATACTTAACAGCCCCTATCTCTCTCTGTTTCTCTCTCTGCCCTGATTTTGCAATTATGTATGTATGACAAATGACACATCAATTAGTGTACTTGCATGTTTGCCATTGCAATGTTTCAATACAAAAAGACACATAACAAGGAATTTGACAATATAGAGAGGCTGGGGCTGGATCTACCCAGCACCACTTGTGTAAGCAAAAAGAGTGACATGAATCAGGCCAAACCCATCCATAAACCTTCTTTACTTGCACGTTCTAGGTGAATAAGAACTTTGCCATCAAATTGGTGGCAGAGGAGCCAGTGAGTGGCGTTGAGGGAGGAATCGTATCCTGTGACGGAGGCGGAGGAGCCCTGGGTCACCCCAAAGTCTACATCAACCTGGTAGGGTCCTGAACACGCTGGTCTGACAACACTGTGACTTTTATTACAATCTGGGACGTATTTTAATTAATAAAACAATCAGTATGTTAACTCATTGAGTGCCTATCCCGAACTAGTTCGGCTTTATTATCGCATCCCAGAGTGCCAATCCCGAACTAGTTCGGCTTTTTAATAAAAAAAAAAATGTTGTCCTCTGTTTACAGAGGACGATATTTGCTGATATTTACCATCCACTCCAATGCAATCCAGGATCTTTAGAGCTCATTTTCTCTGTTTTTTTCTCCCATGCATGAGGTGTGCAAGGTTTAATCATGGCTAAGTTGACGAAAATCTAAATCTAAAATGCTTGGTAGCCAATAGCTAACTTCAAGCTAACTTCACCCTCTTCCTGTACATGCACAAAGGAAAGTGTTCTGGCAAGTCATGGCTCCAGGGCTTGGGCATGCATTACCAGCATATCTCTATTATTCTCTGGTCACTGGGCGCCCTCTAGTGGTGATAGGCTGGCATTAAATGAGTTAATAGGTAGGGATGGGACGATATGAAAACTTCATATCACGATTATTGTGACCAAATAAATAGCGATTTACGATATTATCGCGATAATCAAAATCCATTATCCTGGGGCGGAACATTTGCCAAAAAATAGCCAATCTACAAGCTCACAACGCTTGCTCACGATAAATTACATTTCCACGATACGATATCACGATAAACGATAATATTGCGTATCTTCCCATCCCTATTAATAGGACACCGATTCATTGACAATGTTAATAACGTTTTTTGGAACAGTTGGCGACTTGGCGCACCCGATTGGACTGTAGATGCGCCTCTGTTTTTATTGTAAATTTAGTTTTGACATTATTGCAGTTACCTTTCTTCATCAGGAGAGGGAGACAAAGTACAACATTCTTCTTAATGGACACATTGGACAGACTGGTGGGAATCTACAACTACAAGAGTTTTAGCACAAGGATGACTGAATTTAATCTAAACTAAACTCACTGCTGAATATGCAGTGTGTCAAGCAATCTAAAATACTGTTTTGTGACAAATTTTATGTAGAACTGGCATGATTACTAGTGTTCAGTTGACATTCTGGCAGCTGCATGCAACACAACACAATATGACTGAGAGGATTACTGCAAGTTAACATTTTAAAAATGTCTGCCCTACCTTGAAGAATCACACTGTATGCCTGTACATGGCTCATATCTCTATTACCGATACTCTGGGACTAGGTTAACTTACCTGGAATTATTTTATGCTTTAAAGGAGCTATAGTCAACTTTTTCTTGAAAAACGGATGCTAAAATAGAAATAATGTTTCGAAAATATGTTATAAAAAAATAAGCTTCATATATGTGTTTCTATTAAAAAATTACCACAAAAAGCGTAAAATAATGATGAAATAATCATTTTGGCCATTGTCAGACCGACACTTTGTTTACATTCTAGTCTAGACTAGGATGTAAACAAAGTGTCGGCCCGAAAACGAAAAAGTTGACTATAGCTCCTTTAACTATTGAAAAATAGCAGATATACAAGCTTTTAGATCTGCTATTTTTGAAAAGTCGTAAAAATGTTCTGGAATCTTGCAATATATGTATTTTCTAAAGCGAACATTTGTAACTAAAATTTAGTTTCTGGGGGTCACTGGAACTAAATATTTTTAGATGGGGGTCCATGGCCAAATACATATCATTTTGGGGGTCCTTGAGACCTTGACATGAAAAAGATGTGAGCAACACTGACATAGAAACATAGGCTTTTCAGAAACCCGTTAAGATTTAGTTTTAGAACCGAAATACCAAGAAGCTCCCTGACAAATGTGGCTGCTATTGGTATTTTAAGAGTTAATTTGTTCTAACAATTGTCTCTGCCTTTTATGTCTCTTCAGGACAAGGTGACTAAAGTGGGGACGTGTGGCTACTGTGGATTACAGTTCCAGCAGACGCATCATCACTGAGCCTCTTTCTCCGTTTCCTTTCTGTGTAATAATATGTGATTCTGGTAAATAAATTATATTCCCTGATTTCCCTCTTATCTGTGTCCATGGTTAGTTTTCTCTTTTTATTTTTCTGGATAAAAGCGGCATGACATACATTGTAAATCAATATGGTAAAAACAAGTTGTCTGTCAAATGTTTTTTATTTATTTTATAAATAGAATGGCTTAACCTTGGGTCTCCCAAAAAATATATATATTACAAAAAAAAAGAAAAAAGATCTGTAAGCTCACAACGCGTCATGATGTGATGTACTGTGAGCTTGAAGATCTGCTTTTTCTATTAAGCATATAGGGCTTGAGTGGTTAAATATTGGCATTTTTACTATGAGAAGTCTGTCAAGTGGAAAGCACTTGGTCTGTGTTTTTAGTGGGTGTCCTGACGTGTGCTTCATTGTTGTGTAGTTGCAGCGCTGTCAGTCAAGTGTCACTCTGGAGGATGGAGGATATTACCCCAGCTGTTGCTGCTGCAGTTCAGTGGATTTCTTAAATGACTGTATTAGGGTTGAACGCTTTTCTGGCATAACATGCTGCATGCTGCTTGGTATGATTTTGTTGCTAGTTGGTGTAGTACTGACATTGACAGGCAGAGGTCAGCAGTGTCACAGCATTGGATCTCAAGCAATACTGGATACAGAAGGTAAAGACCCAAAGTAATGTAAATATGATAATATAAGAGGGATGTGAAGAGACAATTGGGAGCTAGGGAGCCGGTGATTGCAATAAAGCAATTATGTAAAAGATTACGTCCAAATAACATAATGATGTCCTTTTCTTGTGTGAATAATATTGATATCGAAATGGTGTAATGTAATAAGGGCCCTCGCAATCAAATCAATGTCTCAATCAAATTTGTGATTGACACTGATAATTGCACGGATTAAACAGAAAGTTCCAAATAAATATATATTTCACTGCATTTTAAACCAGAGCATTGAACCTTTCACCAGAGTAGGCAACATGAATGTTAAATGGACTGCCTTTATATACAGTATAGTGCCTTTATAGTCAACTACTGTGTAGGCCATTCATTAATTTGTTCATTCAAGCTTTAGTTATTCTCAGAATTACACAGGGTAATTAAATTCATTTACTGTGTTGTCAAGCAAATTAATACATTCGTCAACCACACGTGTGTTGATAATTACTATATATAAGCTTTTCATTCAAGCTTTAGTTATTCTCCAAAATTACAGAGTAATTAAATCCATCTACAGTGTCGTCAAGCAAATTAATATTTTCTTGCTAAAGGACACTTCGATGACGACATGGAGCCAGGGGGACCCAGGGATCGAACTCAGAACATCCCGGTTCCAAGATGGCAAAACTGGGCGGTTCCCGGTTCGATCCCCATGCCCAGGTGGTCCTGGCTCTACGCCAGGGGTTCCCAAACTTCTTTGGCTCAGGGCACCCCTACAAATACTGTTTTCATCCAAGGCACCCCTACATTATCTTAATGAATGTAGGTGTGCCTTTTCTCTCCTGGCGCCTTATATTAATGGCAAATTTTAGCAAGGAAAACATTGAGATAATGGCTATTTTGGTTAGAACTGACTGAAGATTTAAAATTCAAGTTTAAAATGACCCTAAATATATATATTTTTTTTATTGTCCAAATACATTACAAATATCAAATTATCTCGCGGCACCCATGGACTGCCGTCACGGCACCCCAGGGTGCCCTGACTGTCACCCACTTTGAAAACCCCTGCACTACTACGCTATCCTTTTCTTTGTGCATGGGCTGCGTGGAGAGACGAGGTCCGCAGAATTTCTTGTGCACCCCCCCCCCCCCCCAACCAACCCTTATCCCAGTCTGGTGTAGAGTCTCGCTCTGTCAAGCCTGGAATACATCAGGAGGGAGCCCGCCCTGATAAGGCACAGCAGCGCGGAACAATACATGTTTGAGGAAGATCATATATATATTTCATCAGGCTTATTCTCCATAGACCTCTGCATGCCAAATTGGCCCGTGCTCAAGGCTCAGGCACCAGACAGCAGCACTAGCCTGTCCTGTCCCCAGCGATGCAGCCAGTGGAACTGCATTTTCCACACCACGGAGCTCAGGTTGGGAAGAGTAGTCAGGCTGATATAATTGGCCCTGGTGACTCCTGGAAGTGGGGGGGCCCGCGCCGTAGTTAACCTCATCTATAGTCAGAAGCGTTGGGGATGATTGAAGGGAGAGAGAGGAGCATTGTTAAAACAAGTCAAGGCAGCTGGGTCAGTGTCAGAGAGTTGAGTTGAGTGCTTTGTGGTTGGTAAGTTTGAGCTGTTTGAGAGGTGGCGGGCGGCCCCGCTTTATTGGAATAGCTCGGAGCAAAATCCTGGGATGAAACTGAGCATATGAATTGTGTTGAATTAAACAGCACTGTGTTCAATTATTCAGCGCTCTTAAATACGCCATGGCCCCTTAATAGAAGTGTAATACTCGATAGCACTAGATCCAGTGAAATGTGTTTGCTTTGACCGTCTACACTACAGTATATACCACAGAATTACAAGTCTTTTTGGGGATTCTCTCTGCATAATCTTAGGAATGATAGGAGAGTATCAAGATCCACACTTGTAACTGACCCGTAGACACATCAATGTAAATCACAATGTCCCCTTGTTACAGTAGATTCTAGCTGTATACATGTGTTGCATGTCACCCCCCACTCTGCCCTTGTTTAAACAAAGCAACAATGCTATAAAATACCCAAAACAACAATGCCGTTCCTAAACATAATCTGACAAGCACTCATATGCCAGATGAGTCATTGAAAAGCGGGCCAGTCAGTGCAATTCTAATCACAGTCACAATTTCCTCAATATTTATATTTGGCTGTAATGGAGTTAAATGCCATCAAATTAATCAAGTTTAATAATACAGGCCCCCTCCTCCTACCTAAATAATTATTCTCTCCACCCGCAGAATATCCTCTAGGCTCGTCTAATTGCCCCATTACAATATCCCCTCCTTTACGACGTGTCAGATTACAGAGGCTCAAGGTTCATTATGGAGCTCCCTGCAGCCAATTACCTGGGCCTTCATTCCTTGAAGTGGCCGTGTCCTGAAGGAGCCCGCTGACACAGATCTGGGATCTGCCTATCCCCCTCCAGGGGCGTCACAAGGGGTAGGTAAAGTGGGACTGAGTTACCGGGGCCCAAGGTGGAGGGGCCCTAATAACTTTATCTATTGAAAAATAGCAGATATACAAGTTCACAGCGCTGCACCGAGTGCCGCGCTGCGAGCTTGTAGATCTGCTATTTTTGAAAATGTGTGAAAATCTTTGAATATATGTATTTTTTAAGCGAACATTTCTAACTCAAATTTTGCTTCTGGGGGTCCCTGGAACTAAATATTTTGAGATCGGGGTCCGTGGCCAAATACATATCATCTTGGGGGGTCCTTCACATAGGTTTCTTGCACACATTTTCACGATTTTTCAAAAATAGCAGATCTACAAGCTCACAGCGCGGCACTCGGTGCCGCGCTGTGAGCTTGTATATCTGCTATTTTTCAATAGTTAACATTCATGGGGGGCCCGCAGTGAATCCTTGTACCCAGGGCCCAGAATTTGGTGTGACGCCCCTGTCCCCCTCCTATCCCTATGTACATTCTTTGAGGAGAAAACACAAAACTGACCTTTGGTCATTGTCTGGGGGAGTCTCCTCTCAGTTCCACTACAGGCCCAAGTGACAGGGACCCTGACCTTTACTGGGGAAATAATGACTTGTTCCACTGCCAGTGGGTTTACCGCAGGGGGGCGAGACACCTCCAATGACATGTGACAGTTTTTTTTTTTGCCGAGGAGAGTGTTCGCACTCAGCACTTTGATAGCCCTGGAAAAACCAAAGTGTCTGTGACAAGACGCCAGAGACTGTTCTTCTCTCTGTGTGTGTGTGTGTGTGTGTGTGTGTGTGTGTGTGTGTGTGTGTGTGTGTGTGTGTGTGTGTGTGTGTGTGCGTGTGTGTGTGTGTGTGTGTGTGTGTGTGTGTGTGTGTGTGTGTGTGTGTGTGTGATGGAAATAGACAGTGTTGGGTGGCAGGTGTAAAAGCTCATTTGAAATTGTCGGTATTACCTCTATGTGAATGCATTAAAAGAAATCTATGTAAATTCCAAATTCCAGGGAGGACAGCGAGTTCAAATATGTTTTATTTTGTATTTTTGCATTCAGTATGTCTTTATTTATTAACTATTATTATTATTATCAAAGGGGAAAACCACCCTTTTCTTTTTTTTTTTTTTCCTTTTTTTGAAATAAGTGTGTTGCCTAGAACTGGAATTGATTGTTGGGTTCATGTGATCAGTGACATACGGTCGGTGTACTGAATGAGGCAGCCTAGAGGGTGGAGCCAATATTATTATTAACAATAATAATAATACAAATAATGTTATAGTATTTTGTGTTGCGGCTCCAAAACAAATCAAATGTCCTCGGCTCCATTACACACACATTACCTTGCTGTTCACGGCTACCTCCTACGCGGGGAGGCAAATAATTCTTATGGGTGACATGCAAACAGTGAGTGTAGCATCTCACGCCTCACAGAGAAACACGGCGGTCTCCAATCACATCATATATGGCCCAGGGAGCAGGCCTTCATGTCACACTCACTGTCAACTCATTTGATTGTGCGTCGGGAGCAGGACGAGGTGACAGGGGGTGGACGGGGAAGCGGGTACACAAGGAAATAGGTGAGGAAGAGGAGATGGGATAAGAGTTATTAGGAGAAGATGAACAGTGCTAGAGGCCAGAGGCGTGAATAGAAAGTGTGAAGAATGGAGGTGTGAGAGAAGAAAATAAAAAATGAAGTGAAGTAGCCTAAATTGGCCATAGGTGGAGTGTTGAAGTTTAATTGCATGGTTGTCCTAGGCCAGGACCCCTTGAGGTTTACATCTCCATGTAGAGTCTGTGACACTTTTGTACAACTTTTTTGTGTGCTCGCCGCCTCACTTGCTTTCAAAGTGCCTTTTTAGGTTTCAGGTAGATTTACTTCTACCTTCTCTTGAGCCCTAGGGAGAGCATGCCCCTAACATTGGGTCAGAACAAGTAGAATTATACTGTGTCTACATCTGCTTCTTCTACTTCACTTGGCTTAAAGAGTCCAACCTCTTATCTGTGTTCAACTCTCTACTCTTTGTGGTTCCACCTTATGCCTTTGTACTATCAAACTATTTGACAAAATCCAAGTGGGAGTTCTTCTGTTCTGAAGCAATTATTTTGCTGGCCTTTTGTGTTCCCTTCTAATGAATATGCCACAAAGAAAGGAATCGAGAGACACAGCGACATATTTATAGCCAGTCACAGTGAGACCACCGTGTCCCATGGTGAACAGATGAGAGAAAGTAAGGTTTTCAGGAGGAAAAAAACGTCAGATGTCATTATTTATCATCCCAAATCTTATTTATTTATGAGGCAGAAACAGAATGAAATTCTCGGTTGAATTTGTCCTGAATTATTTAATCTGAAATAGTTAATTCCATACAAAGCCTCGGTAGGTCCCTCTGTTCTGTTCTGATAAATACTTTATCATCGTTCCTAAATCGAAAAACACAGAATAGAAGGATGGGGGAGAAAAGTAAAATAACTTTCCTTCCTTCTAGTGGCTTATATATTTTTTTATTTTTCAGGAAGTGTTACTAGTTAGTTAGTTTGTGGACTTTATTTAATAACTTAAACTAAACTGTGTGTGCCCATGCGTGCATGCATGTGCGTGTGCATGCGTGAGTGTGCGTGTGGGTTAAACATTCTGAGGTTTAACGATTATAGCCTATTGTTCTCTATTTATTTTATACTCATTCCCAATAATCAGCGGTGAAACCACTGATGCAGATGAAGATGTGGCCATTAAGCGTGGTGGTGTGGATATAATGACTCCGGGGACTCTCTCTATTATGAGCTACTTTGAGTGAGCACAGTGGATATGCTTACAGTCCCAGTCTAACGTCGTCAGAAGCCGCCTAATGAAAGGGAACGCCTCACTGATTGCAGCTATATCTGGAGCTTGGGTGGAAGTGGCATCGATTTAACAATTTAGCAGCACCCTCCGCTGTGTGTTTCCATTAGTCACGGCTGAATACCGCCCACTTCACCCCGTTCACATCTGAAAAAACTCACGCACACACACACGCACGCGCACGCACGCACACACACACACACACACACATACACGCACGCACGCACGCACGCACATACAGTACAATAATCCACTTTTTGTTGCACCGCCTAGATTCAGCATGTGTTTTACAGCAGTGGTTCTCAACCTGTGGGTCGGGACCCCCAGAGGGGTCCTCAAATTATTTTGGGGGGGTCCCCAGATGTTTAGCTAAATGTTAACATTGTTTTCTCACTCAACAGTAAGCAGACCAACATACAGTTTAAGTGTATACTGGGTATCTGCACATTTCTAAAGTGAAAATGTAAGGACTTTAAAGACCTTTTAAGTACCTCTGGTCAAACGTTGGTCAAATTGTCAAATATTAGAGGCAGAAATTGTGGAAATTGCAGATCTACGCCTCGCGTTGCGAGGTGTTGTGAGCATGTAGATCAGCTATTTTCACAATGGAATAGATCGAGTCAAACTAAATGTAATGCCAACTCCTACAATTCCAAGAGGGTGAGGGGTCCCCAGTTAATATATGATTATTTTGGGGGTCACGGCTTGAAAAGGTTGAGAACCACTGTTTTACAGAACAAGATTTAGAGCAATGGCGTTACATGAATACAACACTGGCCACCAGCAGCAGCAGCAGCCACTAGCAGCTTCAGCACCATGGACAGCTCATTTAAGGGCACACAGAAAAACGCTGCCATGCTACAGAATACGACTTTTATATTTGTGACTCAGTGCATGTGCAGAATATAGTACAGTTTGTACAATATTGTATCGTTTGTCACTTTGTGAACCACACAACCTTGCGGCAGGGACCTTTGCCGTGACAAAACCTTTAGACTAAGACTATAAGTAGAGATATTATTTTGTCATGAGTGGGGTCTCAATTTGTTGCGCTGTAGGCCCGGAATTCAGCATGTGTTTTACAGTCTGTGTTGGCAAAATATCATAACTCATTGTTAACAGTTATTTCACAGCAAACAAAATATACATTTTGGTTTTCCTTTTGAACTCCAGCAGTCTTTGAAAAGGATGTTGAATCCGTAGCCACAGGGGCGTCACAAGGGTGGGGGGAAGTGGGACTGAGTTACTAGGGCCCAAGTTGGAGGGGGCCTTCATTATGAGTGCTGCGAGCTTGTAGATCTGCTATTTATTAAGTCATGAATTCTTTTGCAAATCTTGAATATATCTGTATTTTTAAGCGGACATTTGTAACTAAAATTTTGCTTCTGGGAGGTCCCTGGAACTAAATATTTTGAGATGGGGTCCGTGGCCAAATACATATAACTTTGGAGGTACTTCACATGAAAAAGTTTGAGCACCACTAACAGGTTTTTCAAAAAACTATAGAAGGAATTTAAATATTCAAAGACTTGCACAAATGTTCACGATTTTTCAAAAATAGCAGATCTACAAGCTCGCAGCGTGGCACTCGGTGCCGCGCTGTGAGCTTGTAGATCTGCTATTTTTCAATAGTTAAAGCACAAAATGTGATCCTTGTACCCACCCAGGGCCCAGAATTTGGTGCGACACCCCTGCATAGTAGCCCAACTGTTCACTACAAAGCTGAGGTAGGCCTAATATGTTCAAAGGAGTGTCCAGACGTTCTACTGTCCATCGATGCACCGCTCAAACCTTTCCATGCTGTGGCTGCTTTGGGCAGTGCCTGTGTCAGCGATCGATGCTGGAAAAGCGGGTTGTGGAAAACGCCGTCCACCCATTCTCTGAGCGTGGCTACTGGCGAGTCCTGCTGCCTGTCTGCCGCCGTCACCCCTACTTCTGACGGGTACAACGGAGAGGAAGGCCCCGCGGACAGCATACACGGAGGGAATTCCGCTTGCAAAGAAACAGCGGTGTGGGCAATGGACCATATTTTAGGCTTGGTCTCTGTACTTTCGAGGTCTAGTCCGGGGCAGAACGCGTTGGCTGGGTGTTGGACCGCTGTGAGCTCAGGGCAGTCTGGGGACAATCTCTCCTTCCTGTGAAGTGTTCCTTGGTTGCACGTGAGACGCCCGTGGGAGATGTCCGCGGAGGTGATGTTCACTACTGCGTCATCCTCAGGCAGAAACTGTGGTTTTGGTTCACAGTCTGAACCATCTGACTCCAGGAGGTCAAAGTCCTCCAGATCGCTGTGCAGGTCAGTGCACTGTTGATCTGCAATGACGAGCAAATGATTCACCGTTTAGTGCAATTCACTGTGCATGGATAGTCTTCTTTCTACAGAGCTAGTGCAGTGACTGAAGCTTGAGATGCAAATATACTGAGAAAGTCCTTTGTGTTAATTCAACTCCAACAGTGTGTAAATGGAACCAAATGGACCCATAAGGGTCTGGGGATTTCTGTAGTTACTTTACTTTACTTTATTTGTTTTCTTTGGACAGGAGAGCACATATTAATGAACAATATTATACATGATGAAATGAAATTACACTGGATTTAGCAAGGATGCTCATTTCCATCTGTAGTCCCCAAATATAAAACCAGCAACAATAACATAATCCACTAAGAAAACACAGTAAAGTGTGTGTGTGTGTGTGTGTGTGTGTGTGTGTGTGTGTGTGTGTGTGTGTGTGTGTGCGCGTGTGTGTGTGTGTGTGTGTGCGTGTGTGCGTGTGTGCGTGCGTGCGTGTGTGTTACATTATAGATATGCATGAATGCAAGCATGTACATCTAATAGAAAACAGTAAACGGTAAAATGACCTCATTTAGCCTATTTAACCCTATTTTCATGATCCATGTTTTAAGTAGAACCTGAACGTATAGTTTTCAGGATGTTAGCTGCCTGCCACTCACCAGACAGGGGTTTGGTTGGTTCCTCCGCTCCGTCGCTGTCATCGTCACACGCCCTGTCGTCAGAGCTCTTGCAGGCCCGCGGCGACCATGTCACCTTATTCTCCTTCTTCAACCTCCTGCGCGCGTTGGCGAACCATGTGGACACCTGGAGGGAGGGAGGGAGGGAGGGAGGGAGGGATGCAAGAAAGGTAGGAATGAAGTGAGATCGATAGGTATAGAGATAGGAAGGAAGGAAGGAAGGAAAGGATGGTAAAAGTAAGGACTAAATTCAATACATTGATCCATTTGAAGGTACAGTAGATCAATCAATTAATTCCATTTGAAGATATTGGTTCTGCTTGCCTAACCCATTTAGGCCTGAACACATTATGACGCAATATTTTATGCTTTAAATATAAAAAAATAGCAGATATACAAGCTCACAGCGCGGCACCAAGTGCCGCGCTGCGAGCTTGTAGATCTGCTATTTTAGAAAAATCTTGAAAATTAGAATTTTGACCTGATTCTATAAGTGTCTTTCTATGTCAGCAATCTGGCCAGCCATCGTCAAAGAAAAGGTCCTTTTCACTTAACTGGAGCTCAGTTATCTGTTCTTGAGAGACTACTGTGTCAGTGGTGTTCAAACCTTTTCATGTGAAGGACCCCCAAAATGATATTTATTTGGCCACGGACCCCCATTTCAAAATATCTAGTTCCAGGGACCACCCAGAAGCAAAAATTTGAGTTACAAACGTTCGCTTTGAAAATACATATATCCAAAGATTTGCACACATTTTCACGACTTTAAAAAAAATAGCAGATCTACAAGCTCGCAGCGCGGCACTCGGTGCCGCGCTGTGAGCTTGTATATCTGCTATTTTTCACTGGTTAAAGCATTCAATAATTCTAGGCCTAAACATGGCATTCCTATTTGGTAATGTTACGATGGGTGAAGATTGTAAAGCAGCGCTATGTAACTTTTTCTTAGTGAATACATTTTAATTTTGTCCAATCTGTATGGTAGAGTATACAATATAACGTGTACAATTGGGGTGGTTGTATTTTGTCTTGGTTGTGTCAAAGGTCAGGTCTCATAGGATCTGTGTTTGACCTGATGGCCTAGATTCAACTTATCCCCTGAGCAAGCATGCAGGTTATTAGTTTAATGGTGAAAACAAATTCAGCAACCGCAGGAAACCGAGTTCGAATCCAGCGTAGAAGAGGTAAGTTACATAGTGCAGCTTTAATTATTATATAATTATCATTTATATATAATATGTATATATATTTATATCGAAAACAGCGATGAAATAGCATCACACGTTTTGAGCTTGTAGATTGGATATTTTTCGCACAACACCATCGTGTGACGAATCATTGTGGTCAGTGGTTCACAAACTTTACAGGTCGAGACCCAGAAGAGAGATTAGACTTTTTTCTGGGACCCAAACTAGTGAAAATAGCAGATCTACAAGCTCTCAACATTTCTAAATGTAGGAAAAGAAAATTAGATTTTTACTTAAGTCGTGACCCATATAAATTGGTCTGTGACCCACAATTGGGTCCTAACCCACTGCTCTAAGCCAGTGGTTCTCAACCTGTGGGTCGGGACCCCCAGGGGGGTCCCCAAATTATTTTGGGGGGTCCCCAGATGATTAACTTAATTGGTCAACATTGTTTTCTCACTCAACAGTAAACGAACCAGCATAAAGTTTACGTGTATAGAGTATCTGCACATTTCTAAAGTGACAATGGTAGGACTTTTTAATACCTCTAAAATGACAAATTAAACATTGGACAAATTGTCAAATATTAGAAGCAGAAATTGTGAAAATAGCCGATCTACATGCTCACAACACCTCGCAACGCGAGGCGTTGTGAGCATTTTCACAATAGAACATGTTATACAAAATGTAATGCCTCAACTCTTTGTACTTGTCAGGGTGAGGGTGTCCCCAGTTAAAATATGATTATTATGGGGGTTGTGGCCTGAAAAGGTTGACAACCACTGCTCTAAGCTTTACCCATGCTGATGGTTCTCATGTGCAGTCATTTGACACATGTAATGACTCCTGACCTGTGTGAGCGTCATCTTGGTGATGATGGCCAGCATGATCTTCTCCCCCTTGGTGGGGTAGGGGTTCTTCTGGTGCTCCTGCAGCCAGGCCTTCAGCGTGCTGGTGGTCTCTCGCGTGGCGTTCTTACGGCGCGCCGCCCCATCGGAGCAGGAGTATCTAGAAGATGGTTGGCAGGAGAATCAAAAAGGGAGCAGTCTTTTAATTATAAAATGTGAAGGATGAATAATGTGCATGAGTTAAATGGGGGAATTTGTATTAAGGCAGGCAGGCAGGCAGGCAGGCAGGCAGGCAGGCAGGCAGGCAGGCAGGCAGGCAGGCAGGCAGGCAGGCAGACAGGCAGGCAGGCAGGCAGGCAGGCAGGCAGACAGACAGACAGACAGACAGACAGACAGACAGACAGACAGACAGACACTTTGTTTAACCCATGCAAGGGCAATTTCAGGTATAGGTTAGTGCAAACACACAAAGCTGTTACAATAGATTAAACGCAACAACAACAATTATGGAGCATGCCTGAGGTAAAGAAAAATAAATTATACAGACAGATGGATATTTAAAAACATATAAAGTCTAAAGATACCACTTAAAAGTGAGTAATCCTATATGAAAACATTATGACATGTGCAAAAAGTAACTTTTTTCACAACACTTGGAGTGATTATTATTATTATTATTGCAGTGGCCAGTGGGAGTCAAATAATGTGGTATGTCTGAGATGGACATGTCTACTGTATTTTTTTTTTTTTTTAAGTTGAATTAGATTGGACTTACCCATATCTGTCATAGGGATACTGTCCAAATGTGTAGTCATAAGGGTAGTAGGTGGGGGTTTGAGAGGTCCCCATATGCGCAGAGGTTGTCCCGTCTTTGGAATCCAGTGGCCCCTGAAAACAAACAATCGAATCACCCACGTTATAATAGCTTACACTTCAAAAATTATAAGCCGTAGTTTTTATTTTCCAAACGTTCTAAGCGCGTATTTACGCACGTAATTTACGCAAACATTATATAAAGTAGTGGGCCTGGCTAAGTGGCTATATAGGCCAGTGGTTCTCAAAGTGGATTGCAGGGACTCTGTGGACTGTGGGTTCCTTTAAAGGGGGTCTAAATTGACCCATACAAGTCTGTAACCCTACCCATACAAGAGTTCACGGGTAGAAGATTACATTTTAATGTTTGAGAAACATTTAGGCTATATAAAAGTCCAAACTCACCCTGGAATACAGGGCAGCGGTGGCGTCGCTGGAGCAGGCGCTGTAGTAACCCTGAGCCTTGGGGTAGGCGCCGCTGTAGAGCCCGATCCCAGCGGGGACCACCGGAGGAAGGTGGTCCTGCCTCGGGGAGCGGTACACCGGGACACTGGAGGACGGAGGAGGATCCACCACAGCCCTGGCGCTGGGCTCCAGACAGCTGGCCAGAGAGCTGGACGTCATCAGAAACTTCCGACAAAATAGGAGATTTGTTTAAGAGTTGCGAGGGATATTATTTACATTCGCTGATTTCAAGACAGTTGCGACTAATAGGCGGCAGGCCTATCGCCTATAAGTTGAGAATGCTGTTATGAAGTTGAGAAAATAAATGTAGGCCTAAGGCTATAGCGGAGCCCAGTGGTTCTCTCTCAAAGTGGGTTTCAGGGACTTTGTGGGTTCCTTAAGGGTTCTAAATTGACCCATTCATGTCTGTAACTCTGACAGTGTACAAATGGAACCAAATGGACCCGAACGGGTCCATTTGGTTCCATTTGTACACTGTCAAGAGTTAGGGAGACCTTGAAATTTGAAAGTTTGAGAAACACTGCTATAGCCTAGGTCGCCATCGGCTACAAGGGTGTCATTTGCCAAAACGAACAAATCTCCAGATCTCTTTAAGCCGAAAAGCTTACTAGGATCTCCTTTTAGTTGACCGTGTACCAGTGAACGGTAGGCCTACTGTCGTGTCATGAAACTGTACCTTTTCCTATATGCAAACTTTCAAATAAAGTCTTCAATCAATCAATCAATCAATCCAAGCTAAACAACGGGCGTTAGCTTACCTGCGGTGTGGTGGAGTAGGGGTATCCCAGTTGTGAATAAGCCATATTTCAATCAAAGATCAAAGAGACAAGCGGGATGAGCGCGAACCCTGCCCGGCATCAAACAGCATCCGTGCGCCGTGCAGGTGATGTTTAAATTGCTCCACACAAACAGCTTCAGATCCAGTCTTCTGACAACTTGGCAATTCTTTAATAAGACTCCGAAAGCTTCTTGCCCTGGACTTTATCCAATTGGGCCATAAGGTTCTCGCAGTGTATAGCTATTAGTACCACTTTGGATTTTGGAAAGGGAAAAAGAAAAAAAGAAGAAAATAAGACGTGTTTCAAAACGCAATAAATGTCCTGCAATCCCGTATCTTCCTGAATGTAGGCCTATCTATAGATAAATACGTAGATTCGCGTTTGAAGTTCCAGCTTTGATGCCAGCGTGGATGTTTTGTCGTGGGCGCGTTGAGACGCTGTGTGTGATCAAAACCATTTGACTCCTAAGATGCGCTCTTTGGTTTTAACTCGCGCGTCTCTGACGTCACGTGGGCTCGTGGAGGGGAGCGCCGCGCCGGTGTTTTTTTCTTCTTCTCCTTTCTTCTCACTTCATCGATTAATTAATTAATTAATTAATTAATTCTCTCCCAGCTCTCGGAAAAAGGTCCACGCAAGCCCACGTGCACCTCAATCGTCCCCAGGCATAAAGTAAATAATGAGAATGTGATCAATTCTCATCTCCCTCTATCTCTCACGCGCGCGCGCGCACACACACACACACACACACACACACACACACACACACACACACACACACACACACACACACACACACACACACACACACACACACACACACACACACACACACACACACTACTACAATGGCCAGAGGGCTGGATCAGGAAACGTGACGCGATGACACCACATTGACACGAGGTGATTGATGACTGCAACCTGATATTAGCATAATCGTTTTGCCCTGTAGTTTAGATAAGTTGTCACCGCGGAGAAATCTCCTTGTCACCCACTTATTCATGAGTGGGGGAATTACAAGCCTCTCGGAGCATATTAATCAAACAATAAACACTTTGCGTCTCATTACCTTGAGTAAGCACCTTCACCAGCTGAATGGCTTGTCATGTCCGTAATAACCCGTCTTAAGCTGTTCCCGTTTCCCTCACCTCCTTTCAGCCCACCTGCGTTTCTATTAGAGGAGGGAGGGGGGAGGGAGGTGGAGAGAGAAAGAGAGATGGGGAGAGAGAGATGGAGAGGGGGAGAGATAGGAAGAGATGGAGAGAGAGGGGGGGAGAGGGAGAGGGATGGGAAAAGGAGAGGGTAGATAAAGAGAGGAAAGCAAAGGAGAGAGGGAGAGAGACAGTGCACACATAGACATCAAAGAGGGCTTGAGCCCCTGCCCCTTTTACTTGTCTGTAAAAAAAGTGCCTTCTCCGTGAATGCAGTTTTTACTATGGTGAAAGAAATGCAAATGACCCTCTTTCCATGCCATACCTGGAGGCAGCATTCAAAGAGAATTGCCTTGTCCAAACTCTCCTGAACTTGAATGCAGCATCTTATGTTGAAATAATTGCCCTCTCTGTGTAGAAACCCATGCTGTTACACCACATCTCCAGTACTGACTTGATTATGCTTAGTTCAGCGTGGTATCAAGTACCGAAAATAGCCGACCTCCAAGCTCACAACGTGTCGCAGCGCGACGCGTTGTGAGCTTGGAGGTCTTTTCAATATTTTCACCAAAAGGCCCTTTTAGAAATTGTAGCCCCTGCCTCTCTAACATTCTCTGCACGTCCCTGAGAGGGGATATGTGGAGGGGGAGTTGGAAGAGACAGAGAGTGCATAGAGGAAGAGAAGGAGGAGGTAAAGAGATGGAGAGAGTGAGGGAAAGAGGGAGAGAGGGCGTGGAGAGATGGAGAGAAAGAAAGAAAGAAAGAAAGGGTAAAAGATGGAGAGAGATGAGACAGCCAATGAAACAAGAAAGGTTTGATTCCTTTCTTCCCTACCCAACTTTTACACAATAGCCTCACAATCCAAAAAGATGCTGAGACGATTCATGAACACTGACTGTTAAGGAAATGTGCAGTAAGAGAGAGGGAGAGAGGAGCCGGTCGGCAAGGGCTGGCCAGAGAGAATAAAGTATTCAAGGACCACACAGCAGATGGCGAGTGATGTTGTGGAAGAAAACTGCGAGGGGGGAAGAGTATTCAAATGGGATGAGAGAGGGGACGAGGAGAGAGAGATGTTCCAAGGCCGAGATGGAGCCAGGTTTATACTTATAGTCGTGACTCGTGAGGCGAGGCGGCGTCGGTGCAGGTTGGGGGTTGAGGGGGTTCCTCAATAGGCAGGGGATCGGATATAGAGTAGTGGTTTTCAACCCTATTTATATCAAGGTCCATTCTTTTTGTCGGAATTTGAGCCACGGACGACCATTTGATGAGGTGTAGCCTCTCAGACCCCAAACTTAGTAGTAGGCCGACCATAGGAGAGATAACAATATTAACTATCCATCCATCCATCCATCCATCCATCCATCTTCAACCGCTTATCCGGAATCGGGTCGCGGGGGTAACAGTTCCAACTGAGACCTCCAGATTTCCTTATCCCGAGCAACTTCCTCCACTCCCTCAGGGAGTATACCGAGGCGTTCCCAAGCCAGTTTGGAGATATAATCCCTCCATCTGGTCTTTGGTCTGCCACGGGGTCTCCTCCCAGTGGGACGTGCATCGAGGACCTTCCTAGGAAGGCGCTCGGGAGGCATCCGTACTAGATGCCCGAACCACCTAAGCTGACTCCTTTCCAAGTGTAGCAGCAGCGGTTCTACTCCAAGTCTCTCTCGGGTGACTGAACTTCTCACCCTATCTCTAAGGGAGATACCAGCCACCCGTCTGAGGAAACCCATTTCGGCCGCTTGTACCCGCGAGTCGCGACCTTATACTTTCGTTCATGACCCACACTTCATGACCATAGGTGAGAGTAGGAATGAAGATTGCTCGGTAGACAGAGAGCTTTGCCTTCCGGCTCAACTCTTTTTTCTTCACATGTTAACATTAATGTAACTCTTGAGAGCGTAAAATGAACTCTCTGAATACACTCTCAAGCAGGCCTGGAATTTCATCATTTTAGGGGCAAGGCCACTTGGCCTTTGGTGTAGTCCATAGGCCAAATGCCAGGGCAGGAACAGGAAGGCCATCAAACAAAACACATTTTAGTCAATTGAAAGAATTTAAGGGTTAGGTATGATAACCTATAATCTGCAGTGAAATAGATAAATTATGGTATTAAGAATCAGATCCATGCTCAGACCTGCGCCAATGAAAGTCACTGGATTGGTTTAAAGATGGGGATTCAGGGGAGTTAAGATGTCAGAATCTCAACAAAAGAAAGAGACACCGGTGTCTACTGTCTACATACTGACAAGAAAGAGACAGAGGAAAAAGTGGTACAGTCAGCTGGGGCATTAAGGCCAGGTGGCCTCAGGTCATGCCATTGGTTTGAGGGGCACAAGGCCAAACTCAGGAGGGGCAACAGAGGCCATGGCCTTCATGGCTTACATGAAATTCCTGCCCTGCTCTCAAGAGTTAAACAGGGCCGTAGCGTGTCTAATCAGCACTCTATGCGAGCTCTCTTGAATGCGCCTCTCTTCACTCGCGCGCGTACGCAAAGCGCGAGCGATTTTTGCGGGTTTTGGCGTGAATTTAGTCGGTTTTGGGCCGGTTTAGGGCTGGTTTGGGTCCACTCCCTCCATTTCGGCGCCCCCTCTAGGATGGCGCTCTAGGCGGCCGCCTAGCTCGCCTATAGCTAAAAACGGCCCTGGAGTTAAATATCTATTAGGGTCCATGTGGTTACTTCCATCATTTAGCTGGGGTCTACCTGGAACCCCCTCAAGGACCACTGTTGGTCCCCAGACCACTGGTTGAGAAACCACCCTGATAGCGCGTGGGGAACGTGGATAAAATAAAGAGAGGACCAGAATAATCCCCAGTGCGCCCAGGGTGATGCGTCTCTCTCTCTCCTCCAGCCCAGGATGGGTTGAGAGGAGAACCGTCGGCTGATTGACATTCCATTTGTCCCCTGAAAGGTGCTCATATATTGAACATGGACTAAACTGTCTCCAGCCTCATCTGTGCTCAAAAGCCGGGGAAATGAAGTTATCTCCTCGCGCCGTGCGTCGCCGCATCCTCACACAAAAACACACGTCACTCAAAAAGGCGAGAACTGCAATTTGTTTAGCCTCTGACAATAAACATGACTTGCTTTTAATCTGGTTTATGGTGGGGGGGGAACTTCTGAAGCAAGAGAAGGCCCTCCTCGGGCATCCCACAAAGCAGGGACGTGCTGGCCATTGGGAAAAGCGGGACAACTCCCGGCCGTTCCAGGCCAGCCATTATAGGAAAAAATAAAAATTAAATGTCGGCCTTTTTGGGGGCTGGACGTCCAACAAAGTAAATTGTCACTGTCGGGCAGAAACCTCGTTCTCCAAGTTTCAAATTTGTAAAAAAATTTTGCGAAACAAAGCCCTGCTTCATCATACAAGGCCGTCGCACAAAAGTAGTGAAAACAGCAGATCTACAAGCACACAACACCTCGCGGTGCGAGGCGTTGTGTGCTTGTAGATCGGCTGTTTTCACTAGTTTAAATCATTTTTAAAATGATAAATACAAAATAAACGGTTTTGGACCCGACAAGGTTTCCACCCGACAACAACGAAATATAACTCATGTAATTGGCCCACTGGCTTGTCACTTGTCATGATCTGAAATGGCAAATCTTTGAGTAGCAGCAGTGCTATAGAGAGATCTCTCTCTCTCTATAGTGCGCAACTCTCCAACTCTTTTTCCCGGGCTGAATCAGGGGCCCAGCATGTCCCTGCTCGGGCATCCCACAAAGAATGCACATCCCTGCACGTCTTGCGCATGGAGGTGCATAGGCAATATTATTTCCCTCTCTTTGAATATTCAATAAGCTACTTACATATTAATATAGCACGACGCGTTTATATATTTATACGGCATTCCTCCAGTATATATCTATACCTTAAGGCTCTGCGCTCGTTAGACCGTGATTATATCTTTCTGATCTTGTTCCCCTCGCATCAATCATTCATTCATGATGCTCCGCAAAGAAAACGGGAGGCGAGGCGTTCTTATTTTCTCCAGCATGCATGCATGCATGCATGCATGCGGATGAACGGGTGAAGCATTATGCTGTGTGGGTTAATGATAGAAGCATGTTAATGTTAGGGGATGAGGCGCGTTGCAAACAGGGCGGAACAACTCCAATCACAATTTCCTTCAATCACAGGGCGCTTTCATTTAAATATTGTCTACCTGCAGAGTATGAAAACTATGCAATTTTAATCACTGTTTAACATGTAGATGCTTTTTGAGCCTCTTCTCCGTTCTTGGTTTGCAGACAATTTGGGGGCAGAAACGGAAATTGGGGTGAGTGAGGTGGAGCCTATTAAATTGATGATAGTGCTTTTGACAGTCTGGGTAAAAAATAAGATAAAAACAAAAAAACACGACTGAAGTGTTCATCGTCATGAAGCCTCATTTAGAAGCAAACAATGGTTCAAAGAGGAAAGAGCAGTAGAGAGACAAATAAATGGTTTATGATCATTTAAAATCTCTCACAACCAGGGACATGCTGGGCCCCTGATTCAGCCCGGGAAAACGAGTTGGAGAGGCCCTCATTGCGCGCTATAGAGAGAGATCTATCTCTATAGCGCTGCTCAAAGATTTGTGACAAATTAAGTGACAAGCCAGTGGGGCCAATTACATGAGTTATATTTCATTGTTGTCGGGTGGAAAACTTGTATGTCCAAACCCGTTTGTTAAGTATTTATCATTTTAAAAATGATCGGTGCGAGGCGTTGTGTGCTTGTAGATCGGCTGTTTTCACTACTTTTGTGTAAACAGTTTAATTTGTACTTTTGTGCAAACAGTTTCATTTTTTCCTAATGGCCGGCCTGGACTGGCCAGGAATGAACCGGCCGTTCGGGAGTTGTCCCGCTTTTCCCAATGGCCAGCACGTCCCTGCTCACAACACCAAACAATTAAAAAAAAAATATTAATTTCTAGAAAATATGCGTAAGCTTTTGGGTTACATCACCTGAAATTTGTTTCAGATCTGTTGATAGTCTGTACATGTCCATTCAAAGCCAATAGCCCAGAGGTATTCATATATTCGCCAGCAATAGATTATATTTATTCAAAGGCCCTGCTTGGCTTTACTAATTAACATACGTTTTATGCCCATATATGGAGAATCCCGGTCCCAATGTCATCAATATTAAGGACATATCTGGGAATGCCCATATTTGGTAATGCCCATATGGGCATGTTTTGACATAACATTGTTGACTATCATGCAGGGGTCTCCAATGGGTAACTGGTCCGATATACATCACTGACCAGATGGCCAAGAATTGGCACGACAATATAGTACAGTGCCCCCAAATCAAAGTGACCATAACAGTCAATGCTAGTTAGTGCCACAAGTAACTCACCATCATGTCAAACACAAGCAAAAATACTCAAAACGACTGCACAACCTAATAGTGCAGAGTGTCCAAAGGTCAGTGCGATATAAAAACAAGTAGAAAAAAAAAAAGAAACAAGAGAGGGTGACGCAGCAAGATGCACAAGAGCACCCACCCTGGAAGGTCCTTAGAGGTCAGAGTCAGTGCAACTAAAGTATCGCCACAATGGATGCCCAACTGACATCAACAAAGCCCAACTGACATCACTGACTGACATCACTACAGTGCCCAAATTTGGAGATGACATCAGACTGGCCTGGACACGGAACACCATACATGGGCATAGATGGTGACTGGGTCTGTTCTGCAACATTACTTCTGACTTCCTACATTCAATCCCTCATCGCACACCCCCGGGCACAGGTCTAGTACAACTCAATCAAACCAAGTGCCGACGGCTAGGGCCATATACTTATTTTTAATTATATTCTTATACCTCTACCCCTTATACCTCTATCCTGTGTTTCATTCTGACTGCTGTTGCTGCTACAACACCTACATTTCCATGGTAATCAATTCACTTATATCTTATCTTCGACACCAAAGTGAAATGTGGGGAGAGTAATAAAAGGCTCTGGACACAGGAGACCACTCCTATAGCCTGCAGTAATCTTCCCTCAGTCCACCTCAATGGCGCAAACCGAACTCACTTTTGGTATTTTATTGATGTATTTATTTTAGATTCCAGCCACCACTCTGTGCCTTGCGTGAGAGATGAAGGGACACCCGCCAGAGTGATATGGAAGGCATGGACAGTATTAAGAAATGGATCATGACCGGGGCGGGAAATAGCAGGTCGTTCCATGTCTACGTCTTGTAAAGACAAAGCGTGTGTCCACCCTGCAAATGGCTACAAACCAGAATTAGTGTGATCCAGGAACATGTCTACAGACACAGTGCATGTGTGTGAACACAGAGTAGAAACACCAGGCCTGGCCGGCTTCCTCCGTCTGATGGGGAAGAACCAGCACTGGTATAGAACAGAGAGTGGGACGGATATAAATGTCCTGGTCCCTCTCATCAATGATGTAGAACACTGGAACAGAGACATGCTAATGCTCTTAGTCGCAGGCTCGCAGCCGAGAGAGAGAGAGAGAGAGAGAGAGAGAGAGAGAGAGAGAGAGAGAGAGACATATACAACTAAATGAGAGGGGGAGACAGGCAGACACAACTATTCTTTTAGAATACTGAGCACATAAGGACATTGCGATATCACTCAAAGAAAGAAAAAGAAAAAACAAAACAGAAACAATAAAGCAGTGGTGCAAATTAATTAAAAAATGTCATGGCTATTTTAGTTTAAAAGCTTGAAAAGTGAGTTTCGTTGTAATGCTGCTGTTAGTTCCATTGATCCAAACCGCGACAAAATTGATTAATTGATCCTTAAAATAAATGTGCTCTGAAAATGCGAGGCCCAGATCCAGAAAAGGTTGAAAACCACTGATGTGTGATTATGCAAACTCATAGAGCCGTTCTCAAACATTTCATGTCAAGGACTCCCAGATTGATGTGTACAGTATTCGCCCCCATTTGAAACAATTTTGTGTAACATCGCAATGTGTTGTGAGCTTGTAGGTTAGCTATATTTTCAATTACCCGAACAAGAAAATAGGGTTTAAACTGTTCTTCATTTTGCTGGGGACCCACTGGAAACCCCTCAAGGACACCTGGGGGTCCCCAACTCCCCATACCCCACTGCCATAGAGTCGACATTTTCCAAAAGAACAAAAACATTGGTTCTTCCTCATATGAGTATTTCTATATTAAAACATCCGTCTGCTCCCAAATGTCAACAAATTAATTGAATCTGGCCATGAGCTCATGCTATAATAAGCGATCTCTGTTGCTGAGTTCAGCTTCAAGTGAAGTGATTTTGTGATCTTGTGATTTTGTAGTTTGTTTTTTCTCTGTGGGGTTTTTCATGAGGACCTCTGGCTGTCCTGCGAAGGGCCACAAAGATTAAGAATACTACCATGGGTCTTCAATATGGGGTCCGGGACCCCCTGTTATAACTACAGGGGGGTCTCCAAATTTTGTGTGATTCAAACTTCGTTTTTAAAATCTACATACACCAATTGAACTCAATGTCACTATTCTGAGGGGAACATTAGCCAAAACAGTGATGTGAACTTGTCATCAAGATCAAGGTTTTATGTAGTTGTAAGGGTGGCCCAACTCACATCAACCGCCAGTGTTTAAACTGGTACCTTTGTCATTACCTTGTTACTGAATTTGCCAATAAATAATTGTAAATACACCTTTTTGGTTTGTTGTATATTATTAAGTATTATCATTAGCAGATTGTATAATTATAAGTTTCCGACAACGCCACCTCGTTTAAAGAGGAAAATAAGTGCACAAAAGGCACAACCTTTAGGGACACACAAGTTCGTTTACGGAACACCAGAGCAATATAAATCATGAGGAGAGAATGACCAGGACGACAGTTTAGAAAAGTATAACAATCTTTATTACTAGGTTACAGCGGCCTCTATCACGCCAAAAAACACAATAATAAAATAAAAGGGAACCCTAAAATCCTACGGCGCCAACTAACTAAAAACTAAAAATAAGAGCACTGTCAACAATAAAACATTAATTCAAACCCCCCTTCTTTCTCTTATCGTAACGTTCTTGGTGACAATTAAAGTGCACTTAGTTTAGGGTACCGGCTCGTTAAGGCCTCAAATCGTAATAGTATAATAATTACGATTATTAATTATAATGCAAGGAGCGCAGATTTAAGGACGAATAAATGTTATATAACTAAGCAGATATGAAATAATAGGCAGAGTATCGTTTCAGCAGGTGGGAATAGTGACTTCTACAGCAGGTGGGATGGCACACACAGCGGCACACAGCTCATCTTTGGTCATCTACGTCTTTAGTCCACCGTTCTGTGAATACAAAGAATACGCCAGTATCCTTGTCGTGACGACTATACAGCTCAACTCTAGGCCAGTGACTTTAGTGACAGTGGTGTACAGGATTGGATACTCACACGCAGGCAGGCTTGTGACCTGCCGCTGCGAATAGTTCACACGACACCACAGTAGTCACAACGACCCCTCTCGTTAGCCGGGTAGCCGGTTCGGCTCGTCAGGACCCTCTCGCTCGTCTCTGGATGGCCGGACCCTGCCTGGTACCGCTGACACCCGGATCACCGTCTGGAATCCGCTGGGTTTGTAAGGTAAAGCGCTACTCGGTCCTAGCACTTTAGTTCAATAAGGTTCAGTTCAGTTACTGCCTGGCTCGGCCTGTGCCTGTCTCTCTGCTCATCACAGCCGGCCACCTGAGTCACTTCCCTCAGCCTGCTCCACACACACGTCTGCGCCCCTTGCTTGTCAACCTAGACTGAGCCTGGCGTTCCTCTTAAAGGGCCGCCTCCCACTCTGCCAGCCGCCCATTGGCTGGTCATGACGTCAGTCCCCCATACATTGGCCAGCACCGGCGTCTAGTTATCCTATCAGTTCGCAGTCAGACTCACACATAGAAAGAGAGGAGGTTGTTAGAGGGGGACAGCAATACAACATTATAACCAAACGAAACATATTATACAAATTATACAAAACATGTTCAACAGAAGGAAATAATTGTAAAAACAACAATTATTAAAGGAAATAAAAATAAAAAGAATAACGCTGCTTTCCACCCCCTCACACTCCCCCCTACTTGATCGTTAGCAGTCCCTGCGACTAACTCAACCGGGCTGTACCGCACAGACGGCTGCCCAAATTAACTCCAGCAGAACGTCGGGGCCCTGATACCTCCCTGAAAGCTTCTTCCAGTTAGGCTGTCGTCTTGGTTGAATGCCTCCTCCCTTTCTCCGCCTCAATGGGACGGCCTGAGCCTCGTTCCCCCAGGTGACCTGCAACTGGGGTTCGTCCTGGAGCTTCTGAAGGGCCATCTCCTGTTCCTCAGACAGCTGCTGGTGTTCTCTCATCGGGGACACGCTCCGTCTGTTGGCCTCTTGCAACTCTGCGCTGAGGCCCGTTATGGTGATCTCCAGCTGGGCTTTCTCCTGGCTCAGCCTCTGACGCAGAGCACCACCTCCCTCCAGCTCCACCGCCTGTTGCCTTACCTGCAGCTCCAGAACACGCACCTTCTGGTCAGCTGCTTGTGCCTGGCTGTTATACTCACTCTCCATCTTGGCCCATCTGAGGTTGGTGTCCTCCAGCAGAGCCTGGGTGCTCTCTGTGTGTCTCCTTTGCAGCTCAAACTTCTCCTGCTCCTCCTTCAACGAGTTGGCGCTCTGAACCGCCACCTTCCTCAGCTCACCGATCTGCTTATTTTTGCACTCACGAATGACCTGGGTTTCCCGCCGTAGGCCTCGAACTGTCTCCTCTAGCTTGCGGACGCGCTCCTCAGAGTCCCGCTGCTTAGCTCTATACGCCTCAATTTCGCTGTTCTTTCTGTCCAAAAGGGCCCGCATATCCCGATCGTGTCTCTGCTGCATTAACCTAACTTGTAATCCTGCATCCGGTAAGCCACATAATGGAACTCTCTCCCTCGGTACCCCCATAACCTGACACTCCCCAACAAACGCCTCATTAGCCCTCCTTCCCATAGGTGGGGAAATAACCCCTGTCGCACGGGCTCCGGCAACAGGGCCCTTTAGTTTAACGACGGCTGATTATTAGTGCACCACCTAGCTATGTGTCCTGGCTGTTTGCATTGTCGGCATATGGGCCTCCCCTCCCCATCCCATTCATGTCTCTGAGGTGGCGCGTACCGGCGCGCAGGTGGCACATAAGGTGCCTCAGGCGGCGGCGATTGGGAACGCACAGCAGGAGCGGCAGCTTGGATGAGCGGTCGGAGTTCACTCATCAACTCCTTCGTCATACCTTGCAACTGCGTCTTGACATCCTCCATTATTTCTCGCTTCAGTTCATCTCTCCAAGCAGAGATCTGTGGTGGTGGCACAGGGACAGTTACGGGGTTAATAGCATGACAAGCGATTTCAGTAGCTGGCGTACCTCCATGTTCCATGTCCAACGTCAAGGCCTCCTGTCGCAGCGCGGCGAAGTCTTCGTCAGGGTGGCGTCGAGCATATATTCTCAGTGCTTGGCCAAGTGGGCCCTCAGTTAACCCCATAAGAAACTGGTCTTTCAAAACGGCCTCGGAGGGGGCTGTAGTCGCATCGTAATGCCGCAACCCACAAAATAATTCTCTAAGTCTCAGAATAAAGGCATTAACACTCTCCCCAGGGCGCTGTGCGCAACTATAAAATTGTGAGCGTACCTTTGAGACAGGGATTGTTTCTTTGTACACGCTATCTAGATGAGTAAAGATTTTTGCCACAGTGTCTCGATCCTCCGCATCCAATACATTAACTTGCCGTCTAGCTTCGTCAGTCAAAGTTTGTAATAGAATGGCAACCTTTTTAGCCTCATTAACATCTTGCGTACCCAATAGCCCTTTAATCTGCACTTTCCATTCCCTGTACTTAGTTTCACCCTTTGTACCTCCAAACGTGGGCAGCCACGGGGCGCCCGGATACACCGGCATCATCATCATATTAACAAGTTCACAATTACACACTTATTCACTCTCTCCTCTATATTGCTCTGTGTCCGATCCTGCCGCTACAAACGCCAATTTATGTAAGGGTGGCCCAACTCACATCAACCGCCAGTGTTTAAACTGGTACCTTTGTCATTACCTTGTTACTGAATTTGCCAATAAATAATTGTAAATACACCTTTTTGGTTTGTTGTATATTATTAAGTATTATCATTAGCAGATTGTATAATTATAAGTTTCCGACAACGCCACCTCGTTTAAAGAGGAAAATAAGTGCACAAAAGGCACAACCTTTAGGGACACACAAGTTCGTTTACGGAACACCAGAGCAATATAAATCATGAGGAGAGAATGACCAGGACGACAGTTTAGAAAAGTATAACAATCTTTATTACTAGGTTACAGCGGCCTCTATCACGCCAAAAAACACAATAATAAAATAAAAGGGAACCCTAAAATCCTACGGCGCCAACTAACTAAAAACTAAAAATAAGAGCACTGTCAACAATAAAACATTAATTCAAACCCCCCTTCTTTCTCTTATCGTAACGTTCTTGGTGACAATTAAAGTGCACTTAGTTTAGGGTACCGGCTCGTTAAGGCCTCAAATCGTAATAGTATAATAATTACGATTATTAATTATAATGCAAGGAGCGCAGATTTAAGGACGAATAAATGTTATATAACTAAGCAGATATGAAATAATAGGCAGAGTATCGTTTCAGCAGGTGGGAATAGTGACTTCTACAGCAGGTGGGATGGCACACACAGCGGCACACAGCTCATCTTTGGTCATCTACGTCTTTAGTCCACCGTTCTGTGAATACAAAGAATACGCCAGTATCCTTGTCGTGACGACTATACAGCTCAACTCTAGGCCAGTGACTTTAGTGACAGTGGTGTACAGGATTGGATACTCACACGCAGGCAGGCTTGTGACCTGCCGCTGCGAATAGTTCACACGACACCACAGTAGTCACAACGACCCCTCTCGTTAGCCGGGTAGCCGGTTCGGCTCGTCAGGACCCTCTCGCTCGTCTCTGGATGGCCGGACCCTGCCTGGTACCGCTGACACCCGGATCACCGTCTGGAATCCGCTGGGTTTGTAAGGTAAAGCGCTACTCGGTCCTAGCACTTTAGTTCAATAAGGTTCAGTTCAGTTACTGCCTGGCTCGGCCTGTGCCTGTCTCTCTGCTCATCACAGCCGGCCACCTGAGTCACTTCCCTCAGCCTGCTCCACACACACGTCTGCGCCCCTTGCTTGTCAACCTAGACTGAGCCTGGCGTTCCTCTTAAAGGGCCGCCTCCCACTCTGCCAGCCGCCCATTGGCTGGTCATGACGTCAGTCCCCCATACATTGGCCAGCACCGGCGTCTAGTTATCCTATCAGTTCGCAGTCAGACTCACACATAGAAAGAGAGGAGGTTGTTAGAGGGGGACAGCAATACAACATTATAACCAAACGAAACATATTATACAAATTATACAAAACATGTTCAACAGAAGGAAATAATTGTAAAAACAACAATTATTAAAGGAAATAAAAATAAAAAGAATAACGCTGCTTTCCACCCCCTCACATAGTCTAGAGGGAAAAGAGAGCAACCATGTTCAGAGCCAAAGGTCAGGTTTACTAAGTATTGTGTGTGGTGAAATGTCAGAGAAATGAGAATACACATTAACATGAATGCAAGTCTATGAATTCTAGGAAATAGTTTAATCTTCAACAAGATATTACACAATATGTAGTGGGGGGAGGTTCATCTCTCTCTCATCTGAGGGATTCTTGGCCTGAAAAACACTGAAGACCCTGGTTTAGACAGATGCTGGTTTGATATTCCTAGTAAGTCTGAAGCACTCTACATTCATTGTACTGTACTTATTTACTGAGTTGATTGTTAGGGATGTTCTGCTTACTCTGACCTGGCAATTGTTGGAACCTCGTGAAAACATTACTGACTTGATTATATAATAAGGGCCCATTGTGAATGACCTGACAGAGAGAGAGAGGAAGATAATAGAAGAGAAGAGAGGAAGGACAGATTACAATTCAGGAATTTTGCAGATGCCCTTCCAGGGACTGCAAAGTGCAAGATCACAATAAATGAACCTTATACTATAAATAACATTCTTAGCATATTTTGTGGATACGCAAACAGTACACACAGTAAGTCCTTAGTGTTTATTTAACCAAAGAGTGCTCTAAGACAGACAGACAGACAGACAGACAAGCAGGACAGACAGGCATTCAGTTAGACAAACAGTGGCTGCCCCAAAAGTATGGGATGTGTGTGTGTGTGTGTGTGTGTGTGTGTGTGTGTGTGTGTGTGTGTGTGTGTGTGGTGTGTGTGTGTGTGTGTGTGTGTGCGCGTGCGTGTGTGTGTGTGCGTGCGCGCGCGCGCGTGCGTGCGTGCGTGTTTGGGATGCGTAGCGTACACACGACCATATCTTCCCTGGGAGGCTAGCAGTATTCCTCCACATCGCTTCCACTTCATTACTCCGTGAGCGACCATACATTATTCAGCCCCTCAAGCCTCAGTCCACAGGGAGCGATACAGCCTTTTACACACACTTTAACCTGGCCTACCTCTTACCACTTATCCTCCATCTAGTCACCTATCTGTTTACTGGTCCAACCACCTCCCTGCTCCCTATGCAGTGACCTCTCCATCACTAAGCCCTAAGGCTCAGCCCTCCTCTCCATCACTTGCCTCGCACGCAAAGTGGTGGTCTAGTGGACAGTGGTGGTCGTCTCTCTCTCTCCTCCTCTCTCTCTCTCTCTCTCTATCTCTCTCCTCTCTCTCTCTCTCTCTCTCTCTCTCTCTCTCTCTCTCTGGGACGTGCAGAGAATGTTAGAGAGGCAGGGGCTAAAATTTCCTAAGAGGGCCTATGGGTGAAAATTTCAAAAATGGCAGACCTCCAAGCTCACAAGGCGTCGCAGTTGTGAGCTTGGAGGTCGCTTGATACCACACTGAACTGAAAAAGCATTTGCATTTCTTTCACCATAATAAAGACTGCATTCATGGTCTGGAGAGGCCCTATAAAAGGGCAGGAGCTCGATGTCTATGTGTGCACGTTGCCTGCCTCTCTCTCTCTCCTCTCTCTCTCTCTCTCTCTCTCTCCTCTCTCTCTCTCTCTCTCTCCCCCCCCATTGATCCCGTTCAACCCAAATTCGGCACAAACATGTGGTTAAAGTTCGTTTCCACTGCTATGCAACCAAAATGTGGAATGCTCGACCGACAGACAACCAAAAAGTGTGAAGCACAAAGGGTTTCCATCGCCGCCACAAGCCAAGTTTAGGCTGGTCCGGTGCATCTCAGGAACGGGATTGGAATATGTAGAAGGAAGCCGGAGCAAGCTCTGACTGTTAAAGCCTTTTTCATATACAGGGTGCCGGGCAGGCAAATAAAGTGACAACGTTTCGATGTCATGCATCTTCGTCAGGTCAAAACGTGTGACTCCTCCATATACCCTTCTTCAAAACTGCCATAACAGAGCATCTGTCTGCAATTTGTGACTGGTCCTAGAAAGGTCATCTTAGCTTAACACCAGAATGCCCCCCACACATACCGGTACATATTACACACACACGCACGCACGCACGCACACACACACACACACACACACACACACACATACACACACACACACACACACACACACACACACACACACACACACACACACACACACACACACACACACACACACACACACACACACTCTCTCTCTCTGACTGTTCAGCCACTCACTTAATGTCCTCTTAAGCCACTTTTGATTTAGTTTCTGCTTTAACTCCTTTTGTCATCTCCTTCGAAATACAAAGTTAACAATAAAAGAAAAAATCCTTTGTGAATTGTTTGTTTCTCTAATTCCTCAACTAGGGAATATGCATTTGTAATGGCTCCAAATGAGCATCAAATGTAATTGAAGAGCGTTCTGTCAGGGAGGAGCGCTTTGTATTCTCATATCAGAGACGCTCTCCCCCGCAGCGCTCAGTCGGCCATGACAGACAGTGGTGGAAAGTAACTACATTACTACAATACTGTACTTAAAGGAGTAGTTCACCCCCAAAATGACTTTTTTTCTATTGATTACTCATGCCATGGAGACTAGTTCAATAATATTTTTAGTTTGTTGTCGCATTCCTAAGACAAAAATGTGATAACAATAAATGTACCCCCATTCGTTCCGGATGGGGACCCGTTTCGAAACAGGTCCCCATCCGGAATCAATGGGGGTAAATTTACTCGAATCAAATTTTTGTCTTAGGACATTTGGGCACTGTTTCACCCGTTTATGCCCGTTTATAGTGTTCCGTGCTGTGATGTCATCTCCAAATTGGTCACTGTTTCAGCATGCAGGTAAATCAGATTTGAGCACTGTTTAGTATCAGTGATGTCAGTCATCTCCAAATGTGGGCATTGTTTCAGGCTGTTACCATGGTGGCGACCCTGTTATAGTACCAGTAAGACACCCTAAGGTAGGCGAAAAGTGGCAGGACGGAATTCATTTGCAAGTGTGATTCGAGTTGTGGTTGGTAAGACATAAGCAAAGTTGTCTCCATGTAAGGATATCCAGGGTTTGATGTTCGATGAGGTCATTTTGTGATCTTCATTTATGGATATCCAGGTGATGATTGTCAGCAGTCCTTGATTTGCAAATGAATTCTGTCTAGAGTAGACCATATGGAGCATCCATATATGGGCATTGCCCAAATATGGGCTTAATATTGATGACATCGATCTCCATATACAGTATGATTGCCAGGACAGGCTGCCTTGGTCATATATAGGTGGGAGTGTGACAGTCAACAATCTGATGTAACAACAACGTGATGTCACAACAGCCAGGTCAGCTATAGACAGTGACGCGTTACCTGACTCACCCACTGGTCAGAAATCTGCCAGTTTTCATAGTTAACTGGCGACCTACGGTCACAATCAGTGATGTGAGCATGCAGACAGACGACATATGACAGAATTGTGATCTTCGTATATGGATATCCAGGTAAATTAATAGTAAATTAATAGTTTAGATTACAAAACATACATTATACTCCAGCACTATAGCCCTATTATAGCCTACTATAGACCTACTACTATATATTTTGGCCATATGAAAATAGCCAAGCTCCACAAATGCGTCGCATGTAGATCTGCTATTTTCAAAAAGATGTTGAAAAGTTGTGAAATGGTACATTCTGCATAATGAGGAGGCTAACTTCTGCTTTTGGTACAGGCTACATTTTGACACCAATACTTGTAGGCCTACTTTACTCAAGTACATTTTGGAAATCCGGACATTTACTTAGGTTGTAACAATTTCTACATTGCAGTATTGATACTTTTAGTAAAACATGATGTGAGTAGTACTTTTTTCCACCATTGATGAGAGCACCACTGTCCCTAGGACTCAGGCGCCCTCCTCTGGCATGTTGGCGAATTACACTGTGGGCAGACAGCTTTGTGCATACGTGTGTGCGTGCGTGGTTTTAGCCCAGTCCCAGTGCCAGTGGTTCTCATTGTCAAACTTTTTCATGCCAAGGACCCCAAATTGAGTCTTATTAGCCTGCAGAGTACCCCCATTTGAAAAAATATGCCAGGGACCCCAGGGCCCCATAAGAGATTTGTACAGCTCAGGCTCTAGCCTCGACAGTGATTCCCAACCATTTTAATTTCAATGACCCCCAGTTTGCCATGCATTTTAGGGTACGGACCCTCATTTAATGGCATTTCTATCTCTGAGACCCCAATTTTATATTGTAAAATATTTTTTTTATTTAACTCTGAGTGTGTCTGAGTTACTGATACATAAGGGTCCATTTGGTTCCTATAGCTTTAGCTGTGGACCTCCCTCAAGGACCCTTTGAGAAACAATTGTTTAACCTCAAGCCTATATGTACATATGCTTCCTTAGCATGATGATATTTTGTTATCGTTGGATAATATTTTGTCCACAATTCTATGCTGTATTGATGAGATACCATATAGGAGAGATGCAGGCAAATGTTGAAAAAAAAGAAGAGAAAAAAAAAGACGAAAAAAAGGGGAAAGAAATCTACATTCTCTAATTGTTAGACTTCTTGTAAATTAAGTAATGCCAGTGTTTGACAAAGATTTAACTCTTGAGAGCATAACATTAAACTCATTTCACACTTTCAAGAGTTAAAGATCTATAAGGGTCCATTTGGTTACCAACTGTCCATCCTTTAAGGGACCACCTGGAACCCCACCGGACCACTAACAATTCACCCCATTAATCTAATTAATCTGCACACATGAAGATGAACAGGAACCCCTCAATCAGATGTTCAGGCACCAATCACCCAACAAAGCTATAGGTTTCAACAGGCCGCTGCCCCAACAGCATCTTCTCATGCAGATAAACAAAAAGATATTAAAGAGATTCCAGTCACAACAGAATGTACACCTTCTGTGTGACTGGGGATCTACAAGTTACAAGCATAATTTCAATATGAATGTGTACTGCTGCAACTGGGGAAACTGTGTCTACAAGAGGCTGCTCTGTGACAGAATATACTATATATATTTGTTTCAGCTCTTTATTAAACGGAAATGTGTTTAGGCTACGGCTTGGATACCAATTTTATCCAATCAGGACAGAGAACTCATACAGCATACATGGGCAACTGGTGGCCCGGGGGCCACATGCAGCCCCCACCTTCACTTAATGCGGCCCGCAGGTTAATACCGGAATACTGATATATTATTGATTTCAGCTGTTACAATTACAAACATGACCTGCTTTAATTCTGTCCATTTATATTGACTAGTATTAGTAGTATTAAAATGATTTTTTTTATGTCCAATGTATTTGTATTTAGGTTCATAAAGTTAACATGAGTATATAACTAAATGCATTTGAAATAAAATCTAAATGTTACATTTCAGGATTCCAATTAAGAAATAACAAAACATTATTCAAGATTCCAATTCAAAAGAAGCAAAAGAATAGCCGATCTACAAGCTCAAAACGCATCGCAGCGCGATGCGTTTTGAGCTTGTAGATCTGCTATTTTTGCTTCTATTGTATGAGATACTAGAATGACAAATGTGGCCCTCTGGAGGGAAGGTGGAAATATAGAGGCCCTCGCCATCATCAAAGTTGCCCACCCCTGGCATACAGGATAAACAAAAGAAATTGGAAGTGATGACACAAAGCAGACAAATTGAGGTTTGAACTGTTTATTAAAGAGCTGGAGAGAGGGAGAAACCCCTGCTACTGAACACACACTCTTTATCAAGGATTACTAATAGAATAGTGCTTTAACGGTATTTAATACAATAAAATACAATAAGGTCTCCCTACTCTTACCCATGTACACATGTAGGCTATAGGAGCCAACCAGTGCCTGAGCACCTGCGTGATTGCCTTCATATTTTTTTACAAAGTTTTCTCATTTAATTTAATTAATTGAATCTAACCAATAACCAATAACCAAACAGTTTGCTCTTCGCCCTGCTCTCATTCAACTCAAAGTCTATGCATGTGTGTTTTTTTTTAAGATTAATCGGACAAAAGTCTTATGTCTTAGGTTAGGTCTTATCCACCAATGATCATCCATATTTTTAACTAATGTGTAAAGTATGTACACTTTTGCTCGACTGGGTCTAGATTGTTTAGATTCACACCAGACAAGAGGTCCCTGTCCTCTGTTAAAGAGATCAGCTATTTTCCTCTTCTTCTAAATCCTATTTTACATTTTTGTATTTTTTTATTTGTGTGTCTACATGTGGGTGGCTGCTCTGACAAAAAGAAAAGCCTGTGGAAGAAGGCCCTGATCATTGCTGCGTACGTAGGGGCCCACGACCATCAGAGGTCCCTCGCCGTGCCAGTTCATCCATACGTCAAGTGACTGAGGCGGTGACACGCCGTGTGGATGACAGAGTCACACGTGATAGCGGGACATTAAGTGCTTCTTCTGGTGGATCGCTGACGTTCCCTGGAGAGCGCGCAGGGTAATCATTTCCTCAGATTGCTCCTGTGGGAACGAGGCTGGAGGTATTCCTGTGTCCTCTCCAATCACGGCGCTGATGGAGAGCCCTATAAGCATCTGTGACAGTGGGAAACCAGATCCCAGCCGCGCCAGCGCGCGTGCGTGCGCGCGCACGTGTCCCTCTCTCAGATAAACACTTGGCAGGGTTCCTCTGCCTCTACCCCCCCCCCCCCCCTCCCCCATGTGTGTGTGTGTGCATACACACGAGCACACACACTCATTTACACAGTTGTGCACACACAATCTATCAGATGTGAGAGAGGTTTGCAAGCTGGACAGGGTTAATATACTCCATTAAGCTCTATTACCCTAAATGATTCGGGCAGATGAATGAAGACTCACATTACTCTCTCTCTCACTGTGTGTGTGTGTGTGTGTGTGTGTGTGTGTGTGTGTGTGTGTGTGTGTGTGTGTGTGTGTGTGTGTGTGTGTGTGTGTGTGTGTGTGCGCGCGTGTGCATGTGTGAGAGAGTTAATTGATCCATGAGCCATTCATCATTATCTTTGTAAATACAGTTAAAATGTCACAATGGCAATTGCTATCCTTTTTATATGAAATCTCAAGCTGGCCGGCAGCTTCATTGGTTTGGAAAATAATGACTTGAAAGTACTGTAGGGCGATCATATTCTCTGACCCCCAATCCGGGACCCTTAAAACGCACACATGAATATGCATAATATACAGTATATATACAGTACAGTATACACACACCGTCCATAGGTGTTTGCATCGGGAAGGGGGACAATTATTATTTGCACTTAGCATGTCTATTTACTGCACCTTTCAATACCATGAATGGTGTTAGATATAAAATGAGTGGGCCAGAACATGGTAAACATATATTTAAGCACTGACAGCAATTATATTCTTATTCTAATTCTTATTATATACTTGGAAGAACATTCTGCAAAAATAGCATTTCTACAAAGCTTACAACGTGCCTCAATGTGAGCTTGGAGAGCTGCTGTTTTTTTGCAAAAAGAGGGGGGGAAAGGAGCAGACCTATAGAGCCCTTGACTGTTAATGGAGTAAAAGTTGTCAAATGTGGAGAAAACTGGTACAATTTGGTAGTGGATGTTATATATAGGCTATAGGTGATAGGTGAATATCTGTGAAAACGGGTTTCAAAGATATTTGTCGGGACACCCAGCTTGAAACCGGGACAATCCCACACAAACCATAAAGTACTGCAATATCGTGGCAGAAACCTTGTCCATATTTCAAATGTTCATTTTAATGTTCACTATTATACGAGCGTCACACGAAAGCAGTAAAAATAGCAGATCTACAAGCGCATGGCGATGTGTTGTGAGATTGCAGATCGGATATTATCACTAGGGATGGGACGATATGAACATTTCATATCACGATTATTGTGATAAAAGAAATCGCGATTTACGATATTATCACGATAATCAAAACCATTATCCTGGGGCGGAACATTTGGCAAAAAATAGCCGATCTACAAGCTCACAACGCGTCACGTGCGACGCGTTGTGAGCTTGTAGATCGGCAATTTTTTGGCAAAGACATTTGATAGGCTGTATTAAGTATGTATATTATAAGTACCTTTTAGCAATTATAGAGGGTTTAAGTGATATCGGATATGCAGCTCGGCAAATAAATGGTGAATTGATCCCAGTGCACGATGGAGGACGATATCACAATATATTAAATCTCCATGATACGATTATCGTGAGTGTTTTCTAACACGATAAACGATAATATCGCTTCCCATCTCTAATATCGTCCCATCTCTAATTTTCACTACTTCAATAAATATTTTTAAATAATTATGAAAAAGGAACCGTTTTGGACACACGACAGAAACGATACACAAAATCTAAAAGTGGCTTCGACGAAGGCCACCACCTGCAACATGCTCCAGCTCCACACATTGTCTCACAAACTCGAAGCTCTTCACAGAAAACCACCAGGGAGAGGCAAAGTGAGATAATGGACAACTTCATTTGTACTCTTCACTGTGTTTCTCTAAAAAAAAACACTGTTGTGCTTCGCTGGTCGATGAACAAAGACTTGCAGAGTCCTCGAGTCCCCTCTGAGACTCTCCCAGAGGCAGGCTAAGCTAGGATGCTACGACAGAAAACACACCAGTGTATGAGCACCGACTCAAAATGGCTGAAAGGAGGCAGTGATGCGAACACTCAACCATGAACTCTCTTCTCCTAATCTGCTCCTTACATTCTTCTCCGAGATTATTGCCGTGAATGGCCAGCGAACAAGAGGAGAGACTTATCGCTCCCCGTGCTTTCATAGCATTTGTCGTGTTGTATTTCCCCCTGTATATTAAATTTGTCTACTTTGAGGCTCGGACAATGTTTCCTATTTGTCTGCATGGTACTCGCAGCTGCAAAACAACAATAAACGGAGGCTAAGGAGCAGCTCTTGGTAAACTTGCCATTGTTGTGTTTGTTGAATTACCCATGAGTTTTGATACCTCGCTTTTGGACAAAATGGTCTAATACCACTAATCCCTATGAAAGAACAGTGAATGGTGCAAATTCCCCTATGATATCTTGGGCAGGCCAAACATTTGCTCACTTACGTATACATTGGGTTACAGAAAATTATTCTTTTGACAACATTACAACAACAGCTTTAACCCAATGCCCCGCTTATCCTGCAATGACATGTATTAGTTTCATTGCGGTGGGAGGTACATTTACATTTCAAATTACATCTCAGCATGAGGAATGTGTATGTATGCATGCACACACACACACACACACACACACACACACACGCACGCACGCACGCACACGCACAACACACACACACACACACACACACACACACACACACAGAGACAGGCAGAAATGCATGTAAACACGCCTGTATGCACCTGCAGGTGTGCACACAAGCACACACACACACACACACACACACACACGCACACACACGCACACAGACTCCCACACGCACGCACACATAGCTAGCTCTAATTGCAGATATACAGGCAACATAACCATATACAGTACCAAGAACAACTTAATGTCATGTATCCAGCGTATTGTTTTATAGAAAGGTTTGTAACTACTTTTTCTTAAACCTTGGGATGCCGAGCGCTCCATAACCCCATAAGCCCAATTCAAAAATGTAAAACAATTGCCCACAACATGGCGCTTGTGCGATGCATTGTGAACTTGTAGGTATGGCTATTTCTGAAGATTTTTTTGAAAATGTTCACATATAATGACACCCCCAAAACAGGGACACTAGGGTTAAAGTGGCCAGGCCTGTTTGGCAATCAAACACTGGGCCTCTTTGACCCCCTCTCTTTCTCTCCCTCCACACACCTCTCTCTCTCCTCCTTTTCTCCTCTGATGGCCCTTTTCAACGTCTCCACCCTGGCCTTGTCTTTCTCCCTCTCTTTCTCCTCCTCCTAGCCCGTGTCTTTCTATCGGCCCTGGCCCTCTCAGCGGGGCTATAGAGCCCTAACTTGTCTACATTTACCCCCCGTGTTGACTGACCAATGGGGGCGAGCTGCTCCGATGGGCCCCTCCCAGGGACATGCTGGGCCCCTGATTCAGCCCGGGAACAAGAGTTGTAGAGGCCCTCATTGCGCGCTATAGAGAGAGATCTCTCTCCATAGCGCTGCTGCTACTCAAAGATTTGCCATTTCAGATCATGACAAGTGACAAGCCAGTGGGCCATTATATTTTGTCGTTGTCGGGGTGGAAACCTTGTGTCCAAAACCGTTTGTTTTGTATTTATCATTTAAAAAATGATTTAAACTAGTGAAAACAGCCGATCTACAAGCACACAACGCCTCGCGGTGCGAGGCGTTGTGTGCTTGTAGATCTGCTGTTTTCACTACTTTTGTGCGACGGCCTTGAATGATGAAGCAGGGCTTTGCTTTGCGAAAAAATGTACAAATTTGAAACTTTCAAATTTGAAGGTTTCTGCCCGACAGTGACGATTTACGAAGGCCGACATTTTATTTTGAATTTTTCCTAATGGCCGGCCTGGACCGGCCGGGAATGAACCGTCCGTTCGGGAGTTGTCCCGCTTTTCCCAATGGCCAGCACGTCCCTCCCTGGCCCCTCCCTCAGGGACACCTCCTATTCTCCCGTTAAGTCAGCCCACGCTCTCTGTTTTCGCGACCTCTCACCCCCAGGCCATGGCAACAGTGGCAGGAATGTCAGCGGTGATTGGCAGGATAAAGAGGATGGCCCCTCTCCCTTCCACAAGCGGATTTGAGACACTTTGAGGAGGAACAATGGCGGATTTGGGGCTTGATTGGATCACTGATGGGCTGATGACTGTCAAAAGAGCATCGTCGTCTTTACATAAGCCTGATTATCTCTGCATGGAGGAGGAGGAGAGAATGGGGACGTGGCCGTAGGGGGGAGCCGGTGGGGAGTTACCCCCCCCCCCCACGGGGTGCCTGTTGAAGGGGACGGGTCCACACACGAGGCCCAGGCTGTGAGGCCTGGACCTCTCTCATCCACTGGGGGCCTTTAACAAATCTATTCAGGCGACCATGGGGACACCTCATGCATGTGGCTAACGCAGGAGGACGGATGAAGGTGGGGAGTGTGTGTGCGTGTGTGTGTGTGTGTGTGTGTGTGTGTGTGTGTGTGTGTGTGTGTGTGTGTGTGTGTGTGTGTGTGTGTGTGTGTGTGTGTGTGTGGGTGGGTGGGTGGGTTGGTTGGTGGGGGCATGACGGCACATGTAGGCAATCATTGTCCACATTTTAACCATGGAGAGAGAGAGGCAGAGGGAGTGGGAGTGGGAGAGAGTGAGAGAAAAGAGCAGTGGGACGGGGGATATCAAAGACAAATCCCTCACATAATCTGGCTCTTTAATAGGGATTAGAACACACCAAAGGGCCCATATCAGAATACCAAAGCACAAATGAGGGTTCTACTCAAGCTGAGAGCTCGGGGGATACAACTTTAAAAAGAAAACTACTCGAGAATTGAGGATATAGGGCCTATTTTATCGAACTTCTCCGCTTTAACGATGCCCACTATCGTCGGCCGAGACATTTTCAGAAGCGTTTTGGGGTGACTTTCCGAAACTTGCCCATTACAAAGTGTCCAGTTTAACTTTCAAGATGATATTTTGTCATTGCCTCGGCCAGATATTTTAGAGACGCTGCAGTCTCTCTCAGTGAATCCAAAGAGGTGGAAACTGTTTGTACTCTCCAATCGGTACGGCAAAGCAATTTCAGACACAACTGCGACCGATGAAACGGACAGTTATTTTGAGAAACATCCCGCTAAGATCATTGATGTGGCACTCTGAAAGAATGGAGCATTGTTCGGGATACTTGGAAGGATGAAAGTGTGTTTGGCCAGAACTGTAGTGTAGAAACACTACAGTGTAGGACGGAAAGTGGCTGATAAGTCCTCTCTCTCTCTCTCTCTCTCTCTCTCTCTCTCTCTGAGTCTCTCTGAGTCTCTCTCTCTCTCTCTCTCTCTCTCTCTCTCTCTCTCTCTCTGAGTCTCTCTCTCTCTCTCTCTCTCTCTCTCTCTCTCTCTCTCTCTCTCTCTCTCTCTCTCTCTCTCTCTCTCTCTCTCTGCAGTCCCAATGCCAGTCTGTCACAGTTGGCAGAGACAGTGAAAATGGCCTCAAGTGCCTGGCTCTGATTCCAGCTCTCACATCAATGACAGTTCTAACTCTAACTCTCTCTATCTCTCTCTCTCTCTCTCTCTCCCTCTCTGTCTGTCTCTCCCCCTTTCTCTTGCGTGCACACACACGCACACGACACACGCGCGCACGCACGCACGCACGCACGCACGCACACACACACACACACACACACACACACACACACACACACACACACACACACACACACACACACACACACACACACACACACACATTCTCTCTCTTGGCTCTTTCTGGATGGACGGAGGGATAGGAGGGTTATAAATGGATGGATGGATGGCAGAGTCAGACAGACAGACTAGTGATGGAAAGAGGATGGAACCGTCTAGAAGAAGCAGCTGAACCTATTATTACGAGCAAGGATTCTGACACTCACCGGCTCTGTCCTTCCTTTCTGTGAGATGCTTCCACACACAGACAGCATATCTTTAAAAAAAACACTACTGAAGACACATTTCCTTTCCTCGAATTCCATTCCTCTGTAAATCATCATTCATGTCCAATTGTTGAACCCGAATTTATAGCCAAACTTTTCCCCCTTCTTTCATTTTTTTACACAGAAAGGGGGCAGCATTGAGTCGCGTTTTCACATCGAATAAAAAAAACTTCTGCTCCTCTCTCTCATCCTCTGTGCCAACTCCGTGGGAGCAGCCTGTGGGGTGGATATAGGCCCACTCGCCCCACAGCTATGAGTTCTTTTTTTTTTTTACACATCTAGTTTCAATAGCACTCTCGACTCCCCTCCCTCGCCGCTCTCTCCCCCCCGTCTCTCTCGCGGCCTGTGAAGGTAAGAATGGCTGCGACCCCTTCTCATCGACCCTCCACTCCCTCCCACTCTACCCCCCGTGCCGCCGCACCCGTAGGCTACCGGCTGCTGGCCTTTCTGCCGCCGTCAGATCCATATTTCTGAGGTGGTGGTGGTGATGGTGGTGGTGGTGGTGGCAGCAGCAGCGAGGGGGCTAATCCAACATTAAAGCCACAGAAAGCCAGGCTGAGACGCGCGCGCGCACGCACGCACGCACGCACGCACCCACGCACACACACACACACACACACACACACACACGGTTCACAAGGTTTGCCGAAACTGGCTGGAAATCTTCAATTTCAGTTTCCGCAGCGCTTGCAGTACAAGTTGAGACGAGCGAGCCAGTGGTGTGTATGTTGTTGTTAACCTACGTCACGTCACCATTTCACGCATATTCGGCCAGAAAGCACTTTTCATTTCGATGTTTCTTGCAAAAAGAGGCCGTCGTTGTATGGGCCGGGCCGGGGTGGTGAGGATAATGTTGGACAGAACAGGTCTGCAATTTTCTCCCATGTCTGCATCCCATGCATGCGTGTATCAGATTGTAGGCCTATAGCCTAGGCGGCCTATCTATTCTATAATTTGATTCTCTTTCACGATGCAACAGAAATAAATTAGATACAGGGAAAGAGAATCTTAAAAAAAATAAATGACTATGATCACATTTATTTATTTTGCCAAAAAAATATATCATTTAAAGACAAATTCGTATCCCGTGGTATTTACAATTTTTCGATATGTCTCCGTTCACAATAAAAAGGAGGAAAAACAGACATAATTACATGGAGAGAAGATACAAGCAATTTCTTTTTCTTTTTTTGACCAGAAACATCTCTTTCGCATGGATAAGCTAAGCAGTAATAAGCTATGACAGCTTTCTCCTGTCAAAAATATAATAATAATAATATCCTTCGTTAAATTGTTCCTCTTCTTCGTCTGATAGAATTGTTCATTTTAAAGGTTTATTGTTTTCCGTCTCATAACGTTGTTGTCAGAACTCGCTGTGCGGCTGCTCCGTGGTGAGGTCTGGATTAGATAAAAGGAAGAAAAAACAAACAAACAAACAAAAAAAAAAGACACACGTCAGCGAAATCAAATGAGTTTTGGACACCAAAAATAATCTATTTCTCCTCAAATGATTCTATAGCCCTCCACCTATAGCCTATAGGTCTATATATATATTCCTCAGCATATGTGCTTTTACCGAGGGGGCGTGAATAAATAGCGGTGGATTATTTAAATGACACGGTTGGCAATAGATAAGTCAGTGTTGCTGCGCCCCCGTAGGACATATTAGACTGGTGCCCAGTCAGGCGTTAAAGTGGTGATTCAATCACTTCACATGATTTATGAGCGAGGTCCCCGCGGAGCACTGAGCTGGAACACTATTTACCTCGGCGTCAAGGTTCATTTAACCGGAGTTTAACAAAAAATACAAAATAAAATAAAACACTGTGAGTTGATAATGCCATAATAATGTCACATTAACTTTGTTAGATCCATACCTGTCAGCAATCAGCCGAAACGATGATTTGGGGGAATCCGGCCTGCAGTGATGGTCGCTTTCTTCTTCTGATAGAGAAACAATCAAGGGAGCAAATTAATTTATCAATGCATATTTGAGGCATTTAATCAGACATATTAAATAATCAGACACGGCTCATAATTTTCGGTCAATTATAGTTTTTGGTACAGTTTAATTTGGGGCTATTAAGTAGTCGCTTGCCAATAAGCACACAGCAATGAGAGACGCTTGCAATCTGTTCTTTTCGGCGAGCGACAACCATCGCACGGAGCATCAATCAATCAGGCTCGTCCATTATTACCGTCTCGCTTGGGACTGCAGCTCCCATTCGACGACTCCTCGTCGCTGTCGTCCTCCGTCCCCGAGGCTCCGGGCCCGGGCGCCGCCAGCCGCGCGTCATGACGCGCCGGAGAGGAGCCGTGGTGGAGAGGCAGGTGTCCTGCGGCCGGGCCGCCGCCTGCTCCTCCTGCTCCTCCTGTGAGGAGCGACCTCATGTTCAAAAGCGAGTTGGCGCTCAGAAAAGCCGCGCTGGTCCAGTTGTGCAGCTTGCCAATCTGGCACGTGTATATCCCGTGACCCGGGAGCAAGGCCGGGTGGTGGCCGCTAGTAGGGTTCAAAGCCGGGTTGTTGTGATGATGATGGTGGTGATGATGCTGATGATGATGCGACGCGGACTGCGGAGACCTGTGCGTGGTGGTGACATTGTCGGGGCTCGTGGCCGTCTCGGCCAGGGACCAGATTTTGGGCTTATTGGCCTGATGATGCGCCGGTCTCTGATGGCACTGGTCGAGTCTACTGGGGGAAGAAGAAGTATCCGCAGCGAGTTTCCCCGAGGCGGGCGCTTTTACAAGAGAGATGGGCTCGTCTCTGATGATGCCGAGGCCCTCGGCTCCGTTAGACAGCGTCCTGTGGGCCTCCAGGGGGCTCTTGCATGTCTCTTGGTCCTGCTCCGCCTTGCCGCCGGAGCAGGGCTCTATCATGATGCCGCGGCGGACCCCCTCCTCCTCCTCCTCCTCTCCGCCGGGCCTCTCCGCGGGGTCCACCGTCTCCAGGTCGATCTCCTCGTCCTCGTCCTCCTCGCCGTCGCTGTTCTTGCCCAGCTCGTCCTCGTTGTCGCTGCTGAAGATGCGGCCGTCGCGGTCCTCGGCGCTGCGGCCCCACGTCACCTTGTTCTCCTTCTTGAGCCGCCGGCGCGCGTTGGCGAACCACGTGGACACCTGGCGTGGCACGAGAGAGACAGTGGGTGAGCGTTACGTTAATATGTATGGGGGCCCGTTGTTGTCGCTTTTCCCCCCCGTTTTCATAGTGGTTCTCAAAGTGGATTCCAGGGACTCTGTGGGTTTCTTTATGGGGGTCTAAATTGACCCATACAAGTCTGTAACTCTGACAGTGTACAACTGGAACCATAACGGGTTCATTTGGTTCCATTTGTACACTATCAGAGTTAAAGGGGAGACCTTGAAACTTGAGAGTTTGAGAACCAAACACATGGCAAGCTATAGCTGTCATGATGTGTCATCTGTCACGTTAAATGGCAAACTGTCACTTTGTGGGGGCACGCACACGCACGCGCTCGCTCGCGCGCGCACACACACACACACACACACACACACACACACACACACACACACACACACACACACACACACACACACACACACACACACACACACACGCACACACCCACCTGTGTGAGCGTCATCTTGGTGATGATGGCCAGCATGATCTTCTCCCCCTTGGTGGGGTAGGGGTTCTTCTGGTGCTCCTGCAGCCAGGCCTTCAGCGTGCTGGTGGTCTCCCGCGTGGCCGTCTTGGCCCGGTTGGGGTCTCCGTACGCGTACTGGCCGTACGGGTAGAAGCCCTGGGTGGCGTGCACGGGCATGGCGGGGTGGCCTCCCGGGCCATCTTTCAGCTCATACTGTGAGCCCTGGAATAGTTTGGACATTGATGTTCATTCATGGTGACAACGAATTATTATACTGGCGTTCAAACTTTATAGTTCACGTATAGCCTATAGGCTATTAGGCCTCAGTGGTTCTAAAATGATTTAACTGAAAGTGTTCAAGGTTCCTTAACGGGTCCATTTGGTTCTATTTGTACACTGTCTGTCACGTCTGTGAGAGTGACAGATATGGGTCAATACCTCCGGCCTAAAAGAACCCTGCGAATTCCTGGAGTCCACTTTGAGAAACACTGCATTACAGCTTGATGGTGACAACGAATTATTCTCGCGTTCAAACTTTACGTTCACGTGTTAGCCTTATTTTTTTTAACACGATCTGAAATTAATTAATCCAATCTGTGTTTTCTGGAAGGGCCTCGCCATGATGACATGTTGACCATGATCTCTCAGCATAAAACAAACACATACTAGGCTATTATAGGCCTACGAATAAAAAGCCTTATGTCTGTCTCCAAACGAAATTGTTCTGATCCGTTTTCTCTCGTTTAGAACATTATGCCAACTCTATGCACGTTTTTAAAAAATAGCCAATTAGGCCTATATATAAACGTTGTACACCTGTGGAAGAGAATCTTTATATTTCCTCAGGAAATTTAGAATCAACAGTTTAAAAAAAAACATACCCTATTAAGACATGCATAATTTATCATAATTTAGACAGTATCGAGTCGACAATAGAATGATAATACAAACATAACGAATGCGCCAAATTATGGCATGTTTGTTTATCATTTTAAATAACTTTGCTGAATTTTAATAATTTGATTTGTGTCATAAATAATTAATAGGCTACGCATTAATTTAGCCCCCCTCCAAAAAAGTATTAAACTTTAGCATACATCTAAAATAAAATAAATACTTTTGGACAAAGAAGGCGCCACATATAGCCAGTTCACTGTGAAAACATAGCTAAAATAACCTTCTGTGCAAGTGTGTGTGTGTATGGGGGGGAGGGGGGGGGGGGTCTATCATGTAAAAAGCACCTGCTTCAACCTTGGGGGAGAACTATTATATTCTTCTTACCATTTGTGAGATAAGGGCGAGGTCTGCTGCTCCGCCGTACGGCAGAAAGGCACTGTAGTTGTGAGCTGCCGTCCAGGGATTCCCATACATTCCCAACATGGACCCGACCGCCGCGGCGGCCGCGACCGACGAGTTGACGCCGCTCTCGGCGGCTCCATCGCGGGCAGAGCCCGGCCGCTCGCCCGCCCCGTATAGATCCTGCGCGGCGGCACTTAGGAACTGGGGATACCCCAGCTGAGGGAAAGACATGTCCAGGGAGAAACGCGTAAATCTCTCTCTCCCCTTCAACACGTGAAGCCACAAGGGAGCAAGAAGAAGAAAGGAGAAAAAAGAAAAAGAAAATAGGAATTCCCAGCTCGGAGACGGATGTCTAAATCACCGCAATCGGTCTGTCAAGCTCAACTTCCACCGCACGTATAACTCCCCTCCCGAAGTGGATGACTTTGGCACTTGAGCGCTGTGATGGCTTCTTTCTACCCGCAGGAGTCTCTCAATGTGTGGAGCTGACTGAATGATTGGCAGGCTACTTAAGCTCCAAGCTCCTCCTATGCCCGGGGCAGGCGATTAGTGCATTGGTTAGGTCGTGTGTGTGTGTGTGTGTGTGTGTGTGTGTGTGTGTGTGTGTGTGTGTGTGTGTGTGTGTGTGTGTGTGTGTGTGTGTGTGTGTGTGTGTGTGTGTGTGTGTGTGTGTGTGTGTAGCGCGCGCGCGTGCACGTGTGAGAACTGTAGACTTCATCCTATCTTTCCGTTCGTGGTCAATATTCTATGACTTTGGTTCAGCAAACGCACCGCCTAGTCACCTAAATGATGATGATTATTGCCACATTTTGGCTTTTGACAGCTCTGGTAGTTTTAGGGAGGGGGGGGGGATAGGCTATAATAGCCTAATACAACCGTAATAGGCTATTACAACTGTAATAGGCTATTGCATGCCTTTTAATAAAGAATAAAAAATAGAGCGACATGAAATTGCACGAGACCTTTGTCATTGTTGTGATGTATATTTTAAATATAACCAGTGCACTTTCCTTGTGAGATAGAGGATATGGGAACAGAGTGGTCGGCAGATGGGCCGGGAGGCATCGATATGATCGGCCAGATACGCGCGGAATGTCGGTGATTATCGACGGAAGTCAGCAGAGCATTATTTTTAGATCAACGGATAACGGAGAAAGAGAGGGAGAGAGATCGGCGTGGATAAGAGTTACTATAGAGATATAAAAGAGGACACAAAAATTCTGTGGAGTGGGAAATGACAGATGCGGGTTTTTTTTTTTTTTTTTTCAAGTAGGTATACAGAGAGTCTAGACCACTGTATTTAATCACATGTCTCCTTTTGGATGCTCTTTGATCTTTATGAAAACAATTATGCCATAGCAAATGTTGCAATATTGAATGCATCAACAAAAGCAATATGTCATCTTATGTGCACCCATGCATGACTGCAAACTCTAACTAATATTGTTCAATTCTTTAATACCTTTATTCATTTTCTTCAACTATACATCTTCAAATATAATGCAGCCCAGTATGGTTGTGCCCATGGAACAGATGCAAATTGGTGATTTTCATTATTGAAGCTCGGGCTATCAAAACGGCACCTTTCATTTAGCATATTCTTTTGAAAACACACACACACGCACACACGCACGCACACACGCACGCACGCACGCACGCACGCACGCACGACACACACGCACACACGCACACACGGTGGCGTGCACGGCGCGCGGGGCAGTGCTAATGAGGTTGAGCACTGCTCGTGCCCTGCGCGGTGGCCCTGTGGCCCCCCTGGGCTCCATCAGAGGTGAGCTGTGTAATTACTCCATCCCATAAATACAGATTCATCATTTCACGCCGGAGCGCCTGATGAGCTGAGCTGTTCTACAGAGAGAGAGAGAGAGACAGAGAGAGAGAGAGAGAGAGAGAGAGAGAGAGAGAGAGAGAGAGAGACTGAGAGATAATATAGAGTGGGAGGGAGAAAAATTGAGAGAGGGAGGGAGACAAATAATGAGAGAGCGAGAGAGAGAGGGAGGAATGGCAGCGAGATCTAATGATTTAATTACAGTGCTTAAAGCTGTCTCTGGATAAACGATACCCCCCCCCTCTCAGGACCACCTCTCTCTCTCTCTCTCTCTCTCTCTCTCTCTCTCTCTCTCTCTCTCTCTCTCTCTCTCTCTCTCTCTCTCTCTCTCTCTCTCTCCTCCCTCCTCACCGCTGGCATCTGCAGCTTTACTCATGAATCTCAAAGCTGTTTTCTAAACACATATTATGATGAGCAGCTCGCTCTCTGGCTCTGTGTGTGTGTGTGTTTCTAAACACATTATTATGATGAGCAGCTCTCTCTCTGTGTGTGTGTGTGTGTGTGTGTGTGTGTGTGTGTGTGTGTGTGTGTTTCTAAACACATTATTATGATGAGCAGCTCTCTCTCTGTGTGTGTGTGTGTGTGTGTGTGTGTGTGTGTGTGTGTGTGTGTGTGTGTGTGTGTGTGTGTGTGTGTGTGTGTGTGTGTGTGCGTGTGCACGTGCGCGTGTCAGAGAGAGTATGTGCGCGCGCGACCATACGCTCACGCGCGTCTCTTCAAAACACATTATGACAAGCAGCGCGGTATTGTCTGTGGGTGCACGCGCACGCACCTGTGTCCGTGCGTGCGTTGTTTCCAAACACCTGTGTGTGTGTGTGTGTGCGTGCGTGCGTATGCATCCATGCGTGTGTGTGTGTGTGTGTGTGTGTGTGTGTGTGTGTGTGTGGAAGATGCTTAATCTCCATGGCATTTTAAATGGCATTCATGGAGCCCAGCGCTGTCCCCATTGCCAAGGTAAATGGAGCCAGGGGACTCTCCATTTCAGCTCCATAAAAGAGCAATGTTAAAGACCCCCACCACATCTCCCCCTCCCTCTCCCTCTCCCCCTCCCTCCCTCTCCCCTCCCCGTCTCTCTCGTCTCTCACTTAAAATTAATGTTTCTCTCATGACAGAGGAGGCAAACGAGACACATCCACCACCTCGTCACTGTCGGGCGGAAACCTTGTATCTCCAAGTTTCAAACGTGGAGGTTTATTTCACCAAGTAAAGCCCTGCTTCATCACGCAAGGCCGTCGCACAAAAGTAGTGAAAACAGCCGATCTACAAGCACACAACGCCTCGCGGCGCGAGGCGTTCTTGTGTGCTTGCAGATCGGCTGTTTTCACTAGTTTAAATCATTTTCCGAAATGATAAATGCAAAGCGAAAGGTTTTGGACGTACAAGGTTTTCACCCGACAGCGACGATCTAATAGGATAATATAGCCCCATCCATCCTCCTCCCCATCCAACCCTGCATCCATCCGTCCGTCCATCCCTCTCTCTCTGCCTTTGTAGCGCCCTGATTTCCATAGTGTCTCTGTGGAGAGGCAGTTAATGAATTCCTCTGAGCTGAGGGAAAGGGGGAGAATGGTTTGGCGCTTTAGAGAGAAAGAGAGAGAGAGAGAGAGAGAGAGAGAGAGGGAGAGAGGGATTGGGGGGGAGGAAGGCTTTGAGCTATGCCATTCAACTTCACAGCCTCGGTCTGCTTGTGCATTCAGTGTGTGTGTGTGTGTGTGTGTGTGTGTGTGTGTGTGTGTGTGTGTGTGTGTGTGTGTTGTGTAGCGCGTGTGTGCGTAGTGCGTGCATGTGTGTGTGTTGTGTGTGTGTGCATCCAGGCCTTTTAACATGAACCTGCTAAGACTACCAAATATTTAGACTGGCCTCAGTCCTCCCTTTATGGAGATGGCGGATTGAGGATTCTCAGGAGGCAGCTTGACTCTATTTGAATCCCATTCTCCTCTATTAGCCCCTGCCCAGACAAAGGAATAACTTACAGCAAGGAAACGTACAAATAAAGTGCCTCCACAATCCACTCACACCCTGGCCGTTTCCTCCTGGGTGATTCACTGTGATGTGAGCTGGGGATAGAGTCATAATGGATGTGTTTCAGCTAACACTTTTGACCAAAAATATAGGGATGGTGGGAATAATGGGATAATGATCTCCTAATTTGCCTCGTTTGAGATGCGTTGTGTTCGTTAATACCTCTCCCGGGCCAGACACCCATGCTCCTCCTCGGCGTGTCAAACTTGGGAGTTCCCGACAAATGACAGAAAATCCAAATTTGAGCCTTGATAGTATTCTTTTCCCACACCTGACACATGGTGATTATGAATCAGAGCTTTTGGGATTCAAATAGACAAGAGAGGAAAAAAGATGGAGAGAGAGAGAGAGAGAGAGAGAAATAAATAGCCTTCCCCTATACCTCTTGACAGCAAAGATAAGCATTGATAGATTCCTCACTGACCCGATGTTAAAGCAGATGGATTGTTCTTAATGCACCCTGCAGATAATCCTGTCAGCCTGAGGTGATGATCCCTCACACTGCAGCTCGGCACGTTATATCCTATCGCTTATTAATTTTTATATCTGCATCACGTCTGTCTAAACGCTAATGGCTGACTCATATGTATTCATAACAGTGCTTTATATAAACCATGGTGCAATATCATCCACAGAGACAGCAACCCCACATTCAAAGTCTTTTTGCAATTCAACAGAGATGTGGTGGATGATGATCCATTGCTGCATGGTTGAAGGTTTTGACCTCAGGGAAAGTGGGGGGAGGGGGAGGGGGAGGGGGGGAGGGAGGGAGGTGGGGTGATTGACAAAGACCCCATCATTAGCAATTAGCGGGTGTGCCTGCGTTTGTTTGTTAATAGGTTCTTTAGAAGTTCCAATGGAACTCATTTACAGTGGATGGAGCTGATAGCATGAAGCACTGACCTCCCCGGCAAAAGGGGTCACGGAAGGTTGTCCCCTAAAAAATGGCTGCAAGCAGGAGTGTCACAAGGGGGGGGGGGGGGGGGGGGGGGGGAGTGGGGGACTGAGTTACTAGGGCAAAATAATTGAAAAATTGAAAAATAGCAGATCTACAAGCTCACAGCGCGGCACCGAGTACTGCACTGCGAGCTTTTAGATCTGCTATTTTTGAAAAGTCATGAAAATGTGTGCAAATCGTTGAATATATGTATTTTTTAAGCAAACATTTGTAACTCAAATTTTGCTTCTGGGGGGTCCCTGGAACTAAATATTTTGAGATGGGGGTCCGTGGCCAAATACATATCATTTTGGGGGTCCTTCACGTGAACAAGTTTGAGCACCACTGACATGGAAACATAGATTTCTCAAAAAACCTTAGAAGGATTTGAAGGAATGTTCAATGACTTGCACAACCTTTCACAATTTCTCAAAAATAGCAGATCTACAAGCTTGCAGTGCCGCGCTGTGAGCTTGTATATCAGCTATTTTTCAACAGTTAAAGCACAAAATAATCGAAGTGAATCCTTGTACCCAGGAACCCGACGGCACAATCCCAGAGTCCCGAGGTCTGCAGGTCTTCCATCAGGGTTCCGTCATCAGACCGTTAAACGCAAGTCGCGTCACTCCCCGTAGAGAGCACCGTGAAACAAGCGTTGCTCCACAAGATTGCTGACTGGGGGGAAAAAGAAGGGTGAAATCCCACCTCCTCCCCTTTACAGAGAGGCTTAGCGGGGGGCTTTTCTCATGGCCAGCGATCTGATTGTTTTTTAAACGGATTATTAACTCTTTTGTTACAGTAGGGGTCACTTTAATGCGTCTTAGGGTCCATTAGCATTGCTTTAAAGAACACACACACACACACACACACACACACACACACACACACACACACACACACACACACACACACACACACACACACACACACACACACACACACACACACACACACACACACACACACACACACACACACATGATTGCTGAACTTTGGCGTTCCTTGTCTTTGTGTGTTCACAGAGGGAGGGGAATGATACCGTTATAATGCTGTTAAGGACAATACCTCAACTTTAAAGGAGAGCATAAGAGAATGGATGTGTGTGTGTGTGTGTGTGTGTGTGTGTGTGTGTGTGTGTGTGTGTGTGTGTGTGTGTGTGTGTGTGTGCGTGCGTGCCATGATGAAAAGGTGCCCTTAGGAAGAACAACAGTAAGCTTAATGCAATAGTGCTGACTTCAAGGGATCGCCCCACAAAGAGGACCAGCATCACTTCAGCATTCTCCTACTGTCACTGAAAACAGTAACACCTCATAATCCCCCAACGGCTGGAAGTCATGCACCTCTCAACCCAACTGGACAGGTGTCTCATCATGTTAGTGATGTGTTACATTGTGTGCGATAGAGTAAATCAAACAAAAGTGAATCGCACACACACAGGTTTGCTGAATGTTGTATTCATTATGATACAGCATATGATATGTAAAATGAAATCAGCACAGTGAACAAATTAAGGCTAACGTTTCTTCTTGTGGCCTTCTTCAACATCAAGTAGTGTCTTAGAGCAGTGTTTCTCAACCTTTTTTTCTGCTTGGGCACACTTTTCATGTCCCAAGAATCCATGGGCACACCAACGTAATACGGAGGTGTAAATATCGTCAATGTCGGGAAGAAACCTTGTTTCAAATGTGTACGTTTCTTCGCAAAGTAAAGCACTGCTTCATCATACAAGGCTGTCGCACAACAGTCTACAAGCACAATCTACAAGCACACAACGCCTCGCACATCTGCTGTTTTCACTAGTTTAAATAATTTTTAAAATGATAAATAGTAGCAGTTTCAAGGGGCACACTTGACCCTTCTCAGGGGCACACCAAAGGTCCCCAGGCACAGTGGTTGAGAAACACTATCTTAGAGTTCATTCATATACATACTAACATTATGTAAATGAACCATTATTGGAAGATTGGGAACCCAATAATCTATCAATTGCTGCTGCAAAAATCTATCACAAAAAGGTAAATGGTGCTAAATGCACCATTTACTGTTTTGGCGCCCTATCCCTAAAGCATTAGAGCGCATTACATTCACAAACCCACTCATCGTGGGTGGATGCAGGGCACCAACCTGTTCATCTGGAGGAGTTAGAGGTTCATTGTCTTGCTCAAGGACACTTGGACACGAGGCCATGCAGGAGGAGCAAGGGATCGATAACCTTTCCATTCCCAAGGAGACGCTCTTCTTCTTCCTGAGCCACTGCTGTGGCATTACACAGCAGCACACAGTTTGGACAAGGACATGCATATAGGCAGAGTATATCGTCGTTGTCGGGTGAAAACCTTGTATCTCCAAGTTTCAAATGTGTACGTTCTTTCGCAAAGTAAAGCCCTGCTTCATCATACAAGGCCGTCGCACAAAAGTAGTGAAAACAGCTGATCTACAAGCACACAACGCCTCGCAGTGCGAGGCGTTGTGTGCTTGTAGATCGGCTGTTTTCACTAGTTTAAATCATTTTCAAAATGATAAATGCAAAACTAACGGTTTTGGACTCACAAGGTTTCCACCCGACAACGACAATTTATAGGAATGCACAGGAATGAATTAAATTGTGATAGAATAGAGTCCAAAATATAGTTTGAGAAGAAAGGTCCTAAATCAAAAGGAGGAACTGTATATGTCTCTCTTTTGAGAAGTAATTTTGTAACATTGTGCCACTGTCAGTCTCCATAAACCCAATAACAGGGTGCTAATGGTCCATAAAAGGTCTTGCTAATTACTTAATGTCTTAATGACTTAACCCATTTGGGAACCCCATATCTGTAACTATATCTTTCAAGACGGGAAGCACTTTTGGTGTTGTTGTTGCTATACAGTATTACTAGAAACATACAGTTTTTGTAATTTTTTGAATAGATCTTTGAAGTTTTTCAGGAGAGGATTTAGAAGGCGTTTTTTAGGCCTCATGTCTACATGGGTTAATAATGTCCTTACATCTTATGTTCTTCTGTAATATGAACCTTCGGACAGTATATATGACATTACAGGTATAGCGGGCGACCCATCACCTGCACCGACCACATTCTGGTATAGATGCAACTTAAAGTTACCTCGCTGTTCATTTGCAACATGTTCTACATTCTGTGCTTACTTATCCACTTTTGGCTTGTAATTTGTGTTACATTCTTTCTTTCTCTATTCTCGCAGTCTATACATTCAGACGCCGGTGTCCAGATTAAGTTCCCCTTGGGAAAATCAAAGCTATAGTCAATTGAGCCCCGTGCAGGCAAAGGGTCAAAGCGTGGTCCGTCAAAAAGAGTAGCGAGGTGTTTGCTCTTTGGCTCATATTGACCAAATGAATGTGGTCACTGTTGCCTGATTTTGTGAGAGAAATAGCAACCGGGTCTATGAAACAAGCCCAAAAGAATCCATTAGGCCACATGAGCCCTTAAAAAAAAAAAAAAAGAAAAAAATATATATACATATTGGCTTTTTGAAAATAGCCAATCTACAAGCTTGCGATGCGATATGACAATGAGCCTAAAACTTTGCACCAGCCTGAACCTAGAGCTTGTAGATCTGTTATTTAAAAAAAACTGACAAGTGACAAATGTGGAATATCTTTGAAACACAAATCATCTGACACAAAATATTTTCAGATGGGGGATCCGCGGACAAATAAATATTCATTTTAGGAGTCATTGACATGAAAATGTTTGAGAACCACTTGTTTAAAAGAAAAAGTGCAATGCAGTGGCGTCAGTTCAGAAAAGGCTAAGGTATGGCAACATGACTGGTGTCTTCACGCGCGCGAAGGCGCGCGTGCAAGACACCAGTCATGTTGCCATACCTTAGCAAGAGGCATGATACATTTATTTTAAGAAGAAGTACATTAAGAAGAAGTAATTATATATACCTATAATCTAATTATAATACCTTGTTAAAGTGACCATTTTGTAAAATTATGCATTTGTAGTTATTTTCCTGTAATTTACCAACATAATAATCCGCACAGATAGACACAGAGACATTCATGGATTCATATTTAGAACTAACTTTTATCTTCTCCCCTGGACCCAGGGTATGACAGCTGCATACCCCTGCCATATCCAATTGACGCCCCTGGTGCAACACACAACCACCAATATTTACAAGCAACTTTACAGAAAAAAAGAAAGCCCAAAGTCGCTTGTAATAAGCGGACATGGCAACACTGAATGTGGTGCGAGGGGATGGGTGCGGAGGGTGGGTAGCTGGCTGGGTGGGTGGGTGGGTGGGTGAGGGGGGTTTCAGAGATTTAGGGGATCGTGGTTTGATGAACAACCCCCCCCTCCCCTCTTCCAGCTCTGAGCGGCTCTTGTGGGCCATGCAGAGATACAGAGGAGGGTATCCCTTTACCGGGCTGACCTCCAGCCACCCACCCTTCACCAGAGGACGAGGGCAGAGGTCAGATCAATAGGCTCCCCAGGGCCCACTGTCTGCAACAGGCCTTAATCATCTATTAACTACCACTGAGGGAGAGAGAGAGAGAGAGAGAGAGAGAGAGAGAGAGAGAGAGAGAGACAGAGAGAGAGAGAGAGAGAGAGAGAGAGAGAGAGAGAGAGAGAGAGAGAGAGAGAGAGAGAGAGAGAGAGAGAGAGAGAGAGATTCTTATTCTTGCAGTTTCACTTTGCTGTCTCAGTTATATTGCTCATCGTCGTCGTGGGGTGGAAACCTCGTATCTCCAATTAAGTTTCAAATTTGTAAATTCTTTCGCAAAGTAAAGTCCTGCTTCATCACACAAGGGCCGTCGCACTAGTTTAAATCATTTTTAAAATGATAAATGCAGTCAGCGAAGCAAGCTAAAATCTTAGACTTTGGCCTTCTTCAAGCTAGAAGAGCTGTGGCATCATGCTGAAAAAGTGTTGAAGCCCCAACATTGAGGATGTGGCATCGGGAACTCATAAATCCCATCGGGCTGGAGAGGTTGACATGTAAAGTGTGAGGTAGACAGAGTGATTTTGAACAGCTGTGGGAGATGTATATGAATGCCATGGAAATAAATAGCTAATGTAATATATATATATATGTCACGGTTTGATAGAGAAACAGTACGGTCGAGAAACGGAGCACTCGTCGTGCGGCACGGGGCGGAACAAGCGGTCGCCACAACAATGTCCTCCAGGCGGAGCCGCTCGATTGTCCACGACATTGCAAGCGGCGCGAAGGCCAGCTGGCCGCGCGGCCGGCGGAGCGCCGCGCAAGTTACGAAGCCGTGGTGAATGCAATCGTTATATTTATGCCCAGGCCGTAAGGCCTGGGCAAGCCCACGATAAACGCCCTGTCCAAGTGACTACAATGGAGCGCTCCCTAGCTCATAGTAAGCTAATGGCTAAACACTGCCGAGCTAGGCTAGTAAATAAAGAAAGAGAGTCGCAAACGAGTGACGTCAGCGCCTTCACTAGTGAATGGCTGTCGTCGCCATCTGGTGGTGATTGGTGTGTGGTGAACGACAAAACAAGCGCTCTTACAATGAACGTACTGAGTTACCCAAACGTACTGTAACATATATATATATATATATGAAAAACGAACGGTTTTGAAGATACAAGGTTTCCACCCGACAACGACGTCACGTTACGCTCTGCTCGCGTTGCATTCTTTGTTAAAAACCACTACTGAATGGAGTTGAGAGAGTCTGTTATCGTTGCGTCTCTCCAGGCTCAGACGCAGCGAGAGCGTTGCCGTTTGCAGTTAAGTTCCCGACCTCGCGTTTTGATTGGCTGAGAAGCATTTTAATTAGTGCTAATACATCTCCAGATAACGGCACTCTCTCAGACCACATCTCTATGAAAAGCATCCTCTTTGCCTTATTTACCTCATTATACCTGTAACCTAGCAACAGCCACTGGCTGTCAGAAACAACATAACTTTAACCAGCATAAGCTTGCAAAAAAGAAATAATAATAATAATAAATAAAAAATAAAACTTTGTTAAAAAGTTGAAGTTTAGATGACAATGAGCCTAACACTTTGCACCAGCCTGAACCTGGAATCACCCCCAAATTGGTATAGAATTAAACCGTTTATCCGACTTCAAACACTGACCTGGATGCACTAGAAAGGAACGAGGGAACTATTGTTCTTTGTGTATTAAACTTTAATTATGATGCTACTTAAAAACATCCCACAGGCACCCAACACTATATTTATAATTGCCCCCCCACCTGTGTGTGTGTGTGTGTGTGTGTGTGTGTGTGTGTGTGTGTGCGTGCGTGCGTGCGTGCGTGCGTGCGTGCGTGCGTGCGTGCGTGCGTGCGTGCGTGCGTGCGTGCGTGCGTGCGTGTGCGTGTGTGTGCGTGTGTGTGAATATATATCTATTTTATATTAAAGCAATAAGCCACAAGAGGCGAGTGGTTACCGGGGGAGTATACACCGGCTGAGAGGCGTTGGGACCCTCTCAGCCGGTGTATACTCCCCCGGTAACCACAAGCCTCGCGTGGCTTATTGCTTTTCTAAAACGGTCACAATATTGCAACATGAATATCATAGCATTGCATTATTTAAAGAAAAAGTACACTTCTCCGCCACCAGGAAGACTGGAACTAGCCGTTTTAGAAAATGTTTTATGTACTAGGGCATTAACGAAAAAGTCGACTTCATTACACAAGTCGACTCCCACCAGAGAAAGTTGAAAGTCGAAGTTGAAAAAAAGAATCCTTTGTATTTTTTTCTATCATTATTTTTGCTCCATGTGTGCGTCTGTACAGCAAACAGTAGGATTGCTTATTGTCAAGAACGGAATGATCCAATATTACAGTGCTACATTACATTTGGTATAATATGGTTCTATTGTGAAAATAGCAGATCTACATGCTCACAACGCCTCGCGATCGGCTATTTTCATAATTTCTGCCTCTATATTTGACAAATTGGAAAATGTTTAATTTGTAATTTTAGAGGTATTAAAAGGTCCTTAAATTGGCACTTTAGAAATGTGAAGATACCCTCTATCTATATACTTAAACTTTATGTTGGTTTGTTTACAGTTGAGTGAGAAAACAATGTTGCACATGAAGTTAATCTTCTGGGGACCCCCCAAAATAATTTGGGGGTCGTGTGTGATGTGATGACTTCATCAAACGATAAAGTCGACTTCAACTCAACTTTTTACTGAGTCGAGTCGACTTGCAAAAATCACAAGTCGTTAATGCCCAATTAGGTACTATTATTACTATCATTATTTTCTTGCTATTTGGTCGCAACAAATGGTGTGAAGAGCTCTCAATACCCAATCATTTGACTGTCGTATACAGTACCTGGGATGTGTAACACCCAAAGAGTCTTGAGCTGGGTGTCCACTGCAGTCCAGTGAGGGAACAACAGACGCACGTGTACGTGTGCAGCGGGTCTGTCTGGCGTCACTATGGCTTCATTATTTCCAGGCGATGTGACCACCAGCTCTGTGTCCTCATGGGCGTACTTCCTGCTCTTAAGCTCTGTCAACTTCCTGTGAGGGCTGGCGCTCCGCTCTCTCTCTCTCTCTCTCCGCCCTGATCCTGGCGGCAGGGGCGTCACAAGGGGGGTAAAAGTGGGACTGAGTTAGGGCCCAATGTGGAGGGGCCTTAATTGTTTTATACTTTAGATATTGAAAAATAGCAGATATACAAGCTCACAGCGCGGCTCACAGCGCGCACAGCGCGGTCCCTGGAACTAAATATTTTGAGATGGGGTTCTGTGGCCTAATACAGTACATATCATTTTGGGGGTCCTTCACATGAAAATGTTTGAGCACCACTGACATAGAAACATTAGAAGGATTTGAAATATTCAAAGACTAGCACAGATGTTCACCATTTTTCAAAAATAGCAGATCTACAAGCTCGCACGTAATAATGCGTTCCCAGTCTAAATGCGCTACTCCCCCTATGAAGAACGTTCATGGGGGGCCCCGCAGTGAATCCTTGTAACCAGGGCCCAGAGTTTGGAGCGTCACCCCTGCCCAGAGGCTGTGGAAACACGGCCCTGTGCCCCAGCCCGCTCGGACGCCGGGGATATCGCTTTCACCGTTTTTAATGAATGCAGCTCATTCATTGTTCTCCCATAATTTGATCCTATTTGTTCTGCAGCTACTCCACCAAAGCATGGCCTCAGCGTGTCTCACCAGTCACCACGCCGTCTAGGCACCTTAAAACACACACACGCCCAGTTAAAATGTGACATGAAACACAAGACGTTCTTATGCAACTATTACCGTTATGAACACCAAAGTGGAAAACAGAGTGCTGTGTTTTAAGGAAAGAACCAAAAGGTCACCCGTGCTGCGCTGGTGATAGAAACCACGTTGGTTAACCACGTTCGACCCGGTGTCCCTGTTTCTGTTTTGGCATGTCCTTAAAGGTGCAATCCTTCAGAAATATACAGAAATGTTTAAAAATGTAAAAAACTAAATTTTCAAAAATGTAGATGTAGATTTTCACTATTCATTGACAAAGTATACAGTGCTTATGGTGTCAATGGCAACTTACAGCAGTGTTTCTCAACTTCTTTCAGCATGGGCACACTTTTCATGTCCCAAGAATCCATGGGCACACCAACAGAATACGGGGGTGTAAATATCGTCACTGTCGGGAAGAAACCTTGTATCTCCAAGTTTCAAATGTGTACGTTTCTTCGCAAAGTAAAGCCCTGCTTCATCGTACAAGGCTATCGCACAACAGTAGTGAAAACAGCAGATCTACAAGCACACAACGGGCGTTGTGTGCTTGTAGATCGGCTGTTTTCACTAGTTTAAATCATTTTTAAAATGATAAATACAATACTGGCTTTCAAGCAGTTTCAAGGGGCACACTTGACCCTTCTCAGGGGCACACCAAAGGTCCCCAGGCACAGTGGTTGAAAAACACTGACTTACAGAGTCACTGGTTGATCCCGCAGCACAGCAAGTGTCCCATGTCATCTCCTCATCCTGCCCCAACCTCCCAGCTCCTGGGTCTGTCCGTCTCCACTGTGCTCTACAAACAGTAAGAACACAGCAGAAACAACCTCTCTGTTAGGTTCAAGCCCAGCAGAACATGAAGGCTACACTGTCACCTTCTTGTGAAGGTTGGTTTAAACAGTGGCTCTGAACCACAGGCAGCACCCAAAAGGTGAAACACAAAGATTTTAATGACAATGATAAAAATAAAGTTAAAAAAAAGAAAAAAATTGTGATACTGCTAAATAGAAGCCTTAAAGTATATTATGGGGCCTTTTCCACCAAAAGAACCTTGGTTCAAGAACCAGTGCCGTTCAACTTTCTTGGAACCTTGGTTCATTCTTGCGAACCGGCCACGAACCGGCTTGCATTTCCAACAGATTGAACCAGAGGAACCAAGGATTTTGTGGTTCCCGTTCCGAATCAACTTTTACGGTTTGGAACCAACTCGGTTCTCGGTGGAAAAGCTCACCTCTGGTTCATCCCATAGGGCGGGAGAAAGAACCTGAACCGGTTCTTTGCCGGTGGAAAAGCACCTTATGTTAGTTCCATTGGTTCAAGCCGTAACACAATCGACCATAACATGCCCTGAAAATACACACAAGCCCACCCATCTGGCCTACCGGCTGCCATGTTAAGTGGTCAGATGGGTGGGCCGCGAACACTTTCGAGATTTCCAGGAAAAGCTTTGAGAAAAGGCTGAGAAGAGAACTAGTGGTTTTAGGCCCCTCTCTCCCAGGGCCCAAGCAGGGAAACAGCATAACGGTGGTGGCAGGCAGGGGGAACATTGCATTCCACACAGCAGCTCCAGGCACCTTCCACCAATTAGCAGCCCAGTGTTTTATTGAAGTCCATGCGAGGAGTGTTTGGCTCTGGGAGACCGGCCCAGTTCATTAGCCATGCTGGAGTCTGGAGTTTACTCAGCTTGCCGGCTCTAACCACGCTCCCAGCGCCTGTTTACCCGCCACAAATATGACAGGCTGTATGTATACTTGACCGTCTGTTTCTGTGTGTGCACGTGTGTGTGTGTGTGTGTGTGTGTGTGTGTGGTGAGTCCTGAGTGAGCTTTTGGGGCTATGATGTTGAGAGAAGCCACACGTGTAAGTTTGTGAATACAGTATATCGTCACTGTCGGGCAGAAACCTTATATCTCCAAGTTTCAAGTTTGTACGT
>NC_137819.1:52459515-52467015 GCF_963921795.1 Nannobrachium achirus | reverse complement strand
TTTAAAGGACTTTGGGTTTTACGACAAGGGTTCATAATTTAGATTAGAGAAAAGAAAAGATGTGTGTTAAAATGTTTTCATTTACTGCTTTCTATCGTTTTAGAGACCTTAGCATTTTTGATTTCAGTGCATGGGGGCATGCATAACCTGACTGCCGCCAGATAGGTGGCAGCAGTGCGTACCGCCCTACTTAGGGCGGTACGCACTGCTGCCACCTATCTGGCGGCAGTCAGGTTAGGGCATGCATGCATGTGGCTCAATATGTCTTTTTAAACACAATAAGCGGGCAATATCTTTATTACTATTTACAGTAACACTACTGGCCCCGATAATTCACATCTGCCCATGAAGATTGCAATGCATCTTGGGAATGGGCTTATTGTGTCTAAAAAGACATTGAGCCACTTGTACACATGCCCCCACCCACTGAAATCAAAGTCATTCAAATTGCTAAAAAGATAGAAAGCAGTAAACGAAAACATTTTAACACGCATCTTTTCTTTTCTGTAATTACAATGTAAAATATGAACCCTTCTAAAAACAACAAAGTTGTCCTTTAAAGGTTGGGTTATTATTTAAAAACAATGTCTTTGTTTAAAAGGATCACTGGCTATAGGTTAATACATATTATATGCATATTATATGTAATATTATATTACATTATAATTGTTTAAAAAAAAGATATTTTAGAAATAGTTCATCTTTCACTGAAGGGGGACAACACCCGTCGCAAGTTGATGATGTCATTTGTCTATGTCGTCCAGCCCGATGGAACGTATGGAATGAATGTGCTAATAAAAAAATACTGTTTTGACGCGCATACAGTATAATTAACCCTAGGAAGTAGTGTTTATTCTTTAGTTATTAGCACATGCATTCCATACATTCCAGCAAATCTATAGATTATTAGGAAAAACAGAAAATGCTACGACGGAATGTGGAATGAATTCAATAAAAACAGTGGAATGGTGAGGGTGAACCCTAACCCTAACCCTTGAGAGTGGTTTTGAAGGTTTCTCTGGGAGTATTGGGGAGTGAGTACCCATTTATCCGCTTAATTATTGGCCAAGCCATGAAGTGGCTGAGGCCAATACTCATTGATATTGGTGTTGACCGTGCAGCAGCTTTTTACGAAACTCTGCAATATGGTAGAGGAATATGCCAAACGGTGAAAGCTCGCAACAATTTGGCCAAAGGGTGGCACTGTAGGAAGCCTTTGAAAGTGCAACTTTGAACAGGTATAGCTCATGCTATGTTTGACATACAGCCATGAAACCTGGACACACATATGCGTCTCCTCATGCCGAACAACTTTGCCACTCTGACGTTTGACCTCTGACCATTAGATCCCCCACCATTTTGAATTATATGAAAAAACAGTTAGAATCTATCTCCTCCAGAGATTTTCGCGTCACATGCACAAACCTTTTTACATGAACTTTGGACCAATATCTAAACATTATTTTTTAATAATGCAATGAATATTGCTGTTTTATCAAATTATTCTTCTGCCTCTAAAACATACATGCAAAGTAACATGTTCATGACATTTGGCAAAGATGTAGAGGGTTAGTCCAAATATCACTGAAACCAATCGTATTCCAATTGGCCAAAGGGGGGGCGCTATACGAAGCGTTTGAAAATGAAAACTTTAAACGGGCATAAGTCATGCCTCGTTTGGCTTGAAGACATGCAACTTGCTTACACGCGTGCCTTGACTCAAGAGGAACACATCTGTGTCTTTTTCAAGTAAGCTCCGCCCTTAGATTTTCCGTCATTTTGAGCAGTTTGTAAAACGCTTAAACCCGTTCTACACGCAATCTAAGGACCTATGAAGTGCACACAAAATAAATAACAATAATAATAAATATAGCTGCAAGCAGCGATAAAGTGGCCAAAAATGTCTCAAATCATGAACACTAGCCTTTCATTCCCACTAGGTCAAGGAAGGAACAGATGCCTCCCTTCTCACATTGGCCTGTTATAGTGCCACCAGCGGGTCAACTTTCTTTTCCCACTTTATCGCTGCTTGCAGCTATATTTTTTATAGGATACGTCTTTAAGGAAAGAGAATCACTTACCCTGCTTTAAGCTCCTAGTTATAGGTATCAGAATGCTTAAAATGTAAAGCAGTGAGGGAGTCCTTTCTGCCAGCCTTCCTTCATTTCCTCCAGACCTCAATCCGCACCTGCGGCTAAACCAAAACAAAGGACAAACAAGGGCGCAGCAGTTTTCTCTAAAGGTTAGGTGTCAGAATGACAACGACATTTTTCAAGGTTTTAGAGAAGAAAATACCATGCAATTGTTTCTACATCAATGTTTTATGTCATATTGTCATTAAAATCCTGGTGTTTTGCCAATTATTTGGGGGCCCACTTGCAATACCCTGACGGCCCACCAGTGGTCCCCAGCCTATAGTCTGAGAACCACTGGTGTAGAGGGACAAAAGGAGGGGACCGACATACAGCCGTGGGGTCCCCCTGGTCAACCAAGTAGGCTACATATAGGGTTTAAGTGGCTAAAACAACTGCCAGCCATTGGGAGGAACTGAATGGTCTCATATTGTCACCGTTGCCATTGTGCCAGCTGGCTGGAGGGAGGACAGTCTTTTAAAATGATGTTGAGTCTTAAAGAAAATAACTACAACAGAGCGAGGATGAAAGCCACAGAGAGAGAGAGAGAGAGAGAGAGAGAGAGAGAGAGAGAGAGAGAGAGAGAGAGAGAGAGAGAGAGAGAGAGAGAGAGAAGGCGAACGACAGAGGCGTCACAAGGGGGGTGGGGGGGGTGTGGGGGAGTGGGACTGAGTTACTAGGGCCCAAGGTGGAGGGGCCTTAATTATTTTATGCTTTAACTATTGAAAAATAGCAGATATACAAGCTCACAGCGAGCTTGTAGATCTGCTATTTTTGAAAAGTCGTGAAAATGTGTGCAACATTTTGAATATATGTATTTTTTAAGGGAACATTTGTAACTCAAACTTTGCTTCTGGGGGGGGGGGGTGGTGGGGGGGGGGGGGGTCCCTGGAAAAAAATATTTTGAGATGGGCCTCCATGGCCGAATACATATAATTTTGGGGGTCCTTCACATGACAAGGTTTGAGCACCACTGACGTAGAAATATAGGTTTTTAATAAAAAAAAACCTTAGAAGGATTTGAAATATTCCAAGACTTTTTCCACGATTTTAAAAAAATATAGCAGATCTACAGCCGCGCTGTGAGCTTGTATATCTGCTATTTTTCAATAGTTAAAGCACAAAATGTGAGTGAATCCTTGTACCCAGGGGCCCAGAATTTGGTGTGACACCCCTGGAGAGAGCGGTATATTAACGACCAGGCTGTAAATGTGCTGTAACTTTTCCTTGGCTGATCAGAGAGGCAGGCTGCAAGGGGACAAAGGGTGGCTCAGTGTCGTCGGCGGTGTTACACCCGGGTCAGCTCTTTAACTCGCGGGCCAATGAATAACAGGGCTTTCAGCGGGGACAACAATGGCGGGCCAGCTTTCTCCCAGCCCTGGCTAGAGGAGCGCACCATTGTTGAGCCATCTGAAACATGATGGGAAGTTACCAATCTGTACACGCTCTGGTGGGAGGTTAACAACACCGCATGCATGCACCGCGTGGTGGATGAGACCGGGAGAGAGAGTCGAGTTGTGTGAGCGTCGCTGTGTATGTATGTGTGTGTGTGTGTGTGTGTGTGTGTGTGTGTGTGTGTGTGTGTGTGTGTGTGTGTGTGTGTGTGTGTGTGTGTGTGTGTGTCACTGTGTTTGTGTGTGTGTGTGTGTGTGGCCGTGTGTGTGTGTGGCCGTGTGTGTGTGTGTGTGTGTGTGTGTGTGTGTGTGTGTGTGTGTATGTGTGTGTGGCCGTGTGTGTGTGTGTGTGTGTGTGTGTGTGTGTGTGTGTGTGTGTGTGTGTGTGTGTGTGTGTGTGTGTATGTGTGTGTGGCCGTGTGTGTGTGTGTGTGTGTGTGTGTGTGTGTGTGTGTGTGTGTGTGTGTGTGTGTGTGTGTGTGTGTGTGTGTGTCACTGTGTTTGTGTGTGTGTGTTGCTGTGTGTGCAGGGGTGTCAAAAGGGACTGGGTTTATTTATTTATTCAAAAAAACAAACAAAAAAAAAACGTAGAAATGGCACAAACTTTCAGAATAAAAAAAAAATAGCAGATCTACAAGCTTGCAGCGTGGCACTCGGTGCCGCGCTGTGAGCTTGTATATCTGCTATTTTTCAATAGTTAACCCTAGCACAAAATAAATGTGCGGAGGCCCGCAGTGAATCCTTGGGGTGCATCTCCGACATGTCTCCATTCCGACACTAACCCTATCTCTAACCCTAACCCTAAACCTAACCCCTATGGGAGTGTCGCCACTCCGACAATATAAGAAGTCAATTTCCGCGACATGTCGGAATGGAGAGAGCCTCCCGAATCCTTGTACCCACCCAGGGCCCAGAATTTGGTGTGACACCCCTGTGTGTGTGTGTGTGTGTGTGTGTGTGTGTGTGTGTGTGTGTGTGTGTGTGTGTGTGTGTGTGTGTGTGTGTGTGTGTGCGTGCGTGCGTGCGTGCGTGCGTGTGTGTGTGTGTGCGTGTGCATAATAATATATGTGTAACCTGGAGGTCAGTGGCACTCAGTCATCACCATATCATTACAGATATAAATGCACGGTGGACACAGGCCTGAACAGTCCAGGAGCGTGCACGTGTTCTCCTGTGAACAGCTGGTCAAAAGCTTGGACGCTCACTCAAAACAAAACTAACTTTAAATACCAACACACGTGCATGCAAATAACTATGCATGTGCGCGCACACACACACACACACACACACACACACACACACACACACACATGCATATTAAGACTGAAAGCACATAGCACACCCACTCAAATGCTCTCACATGCTATTGCGATTCACACACACACACACGCGCGCACACACGCGCACACGCGCACACACACACACACACGCACACAGTGCAGGTCTCTTGCCAATTATACATGATGGACTGATTAGTCTATCATGTGTTTGTGCTTGATTTATTTTTGTATTTCTTATTTTTTGGACTTTGAGATTATTTAGTGTGTTACAAAACAATACACTATATTCACTGAAAACCTTTCTTTTTGTAAGATTTGATACGTCAGTCATCATTTCATCATTTCATTGCAGTTAGTCCACTGTAGTTTAGAGATGGTATTTGTCATATATGTTTTTCATTCAGAGTCACACATCAGGGTTACATTATGAAGCCTGGAACAAAGATACATTTATATCCTTTGCCAAGATGAGACTCGTTAAAGATTTAAAGAGGGAGAGAGAGAGAGAGAGAGAGAGAGAGAGAGAGAGAGAGAGAGAGAGAGAGAGAGAGAGAGAGAGAGAGAGAGAGAGAGAGAGAGACTATAGGCGACAGTGATGGGTGGTTGCAAAACCTCTGGCTCTGGAGCCCATGATGTAACATGATGAACAAATGACATACCGGTAAATAATGTCTTTGGGACTGGGATACCCTTTACTGACGCTCTTATTGGTAAATCTGTGTGTATAAAACATATATATCCCTTATCAAATCTCTCTGTACTCAAGAAAGACGCAGGAGCGCAAAGCACCAACGAGCTGGCCAGATGTCGCCTCTTGCTATATCTTTGCGTTCTGGTGGGTGTCTCGACGGTGCGAGACATTCTCTCTGGGCAGAAAGAGACCCGGCGGAGTGTACACAGTGAAAACAAAGATGCTGCATTATGCGATATTAATCAATACTGGACAAGTATACTGTACGTGATCTATTTATTGGCTACAACGAATAGCTTGTTTAGAAACGAGTCAGCAAAAGCTGCATGTGTACGCTCTGATGAGCGCTATTGGCAGAATAACTTGCAATGGTAAAAGAAGGCTGTCCTTCAACCATTCGAACCAATCATCAAAAAGTCACCAGAAATGCAGATTAAACGCCCACATTTTGACGAAACGCCCACATTCTGATAGATGTTGGACTGGGCTGGTTTCCCAGTCATGAAGCTTAGCAGTAAGACAGACAGTAGAGAAATGTGTGGACATTGTCAGTCGTCACTTGTGAAAAGATTCTCTCTTAAGTTAACTCTGAATCAATTAGACCCCATTTCAAATGTAGAGCCTGGCGATCACAGATCTCTGCCTACTGATACCACTGAGGAAATCCAATCTGTGGACTTAGATCAGCGGAGAAACCAGTGCTAACAAACCCACGCCGAATGCTTTGAAAACCAGTCCTCATAGCGTCCCAATAAGGACAGCCAATAAAGTCTTCTTTGCATTAGTTATACAATGCTGTTATTTTGTTATGTTTCCAAATAGTTTCCACTCAGTTTTAGCCCACTGATTGAATTTAGATGTGACAATCAGTATATCTCCGATTGTCTGGCTACGCCACAATGTTTGAGGCTCAACAATGGTTTTTCATTTTGGCTTTAAATGACAAGCTATAGATAGAAAACCCCCTTTCTTCTCAAGTGTTTATCTTTTGTATTTTTGAGCATCTATGGTTTTCTTTCCTCTCAGAGAGTGATGTTATCTACATTTGATTTATTCCACGCTTATTCAAGATTCAAGGTTCTTTTGTTATTCATATTATACGAGTACACAAGAGTAAAACTCTTTGGCTTCCGTTCCTCAACATTTTTGGCGACAATAACAACAATAACAAAAGAATGAATTAAGAGAAGCAAGGTAAGAAACAGTTCACCACATCCTACTGTCCCTATTCTGGGTGTGTAATAAACCAGTACTTCTCAACCTGTGGGCCGGGACCACTGGTGGGCCGTGAGGATATTGCAAGTGGTCCCCCCAAATAATTGGCAAAACCCCTATAGATCAAGAGTCTTCAACAGGGGGTCCGGGACCCCTAGGGGGTCCTCAGAGTTACTACAGGGGTCCTCCAAATCTTTGTGTGGTAGAAACCTTTTTCTCCTTTTTTATATTAACCACTTGAATCCTAGCGTCCATATTCCGAGAACTTTAACCAAAAATAGCCGATCTACAAGCTCACAACGCCTCGCGCTGCGAGGCGTTTGTGAGCTTGTAGATCGGCTATTTTCGGCAAAGACGTTTGGCATAGGGGGGAAAAAGAGCAGACTAAGTACAGAGTGAAATTGTCAAGTTAAGTATTGACGGTTCAAGTGGTTAAATACTACATATCTGAATCCAAAATGCAATGATGATTGTGCTGTCAAACAATGAAACTATATGGAATCTATGAAAAGGTTGTCTCATTCTCAACTAAGGGGTCCTTGGCCTGAAAACGTTGAAGACCCCTGCTATAGATTGTATTTATCATATCACATTAATATAAAAAAACAAAATACATTCTTCCTTAAAACCTTCTTTAAAACCTGATACCAATATAAAATAATGTTGTGTTACTTAGTTCTATTGATCATTGAAATAAACAAGTTCTGAAAATGCATGAGGCCCACCCATCTGAGATGGGTGCATTTGATTTGAGATAATCAAATGCACCCTGATCCACAAAACATGAG
>NC_137819.1:52367457-52459315 GCF_963921795.1 Nannobrachium achirus | reverse complement strand
TGGCTTGCCGAGCGTAAACAAATCGATTTGAATAGGATGAGATATAAAAGGACTGTTTGTAATGGCTTCCAAACCCTTTTCTCGCACGCAGCACGCACGCACGCACGCACGCACGCACGCACGCACGCACGCACGCACGCACGCACGCACGCACGCACGCACGCACGCACGCACGCACGCACGCACGCACGCACGCACGCACACACACACACACACACACACACACACACACACACACACACACACACACACACACACACACACACACACACACACACACACACACACACACACACACACAGAGCACAAGCACAGAGACTGCATATTCAAATTTGTTTACGTATGTGATTGTCCCTCTTGGGTTTCCATACCACAGCAAAATGCTCAGTTTATTTAACTCAGCGATAGTACAAATGGAACCAAATGGACCCTAATTCGCTAGTATATTGTTTAGACTGATGTTAGGTTCTTATCATCTGGGATAGTTTCTGGAGGCACTACACTGTTTCTCTGCATTCTATAGTATATGTCACTGTCGGGAAGAAACCTCGTATCTCCAAGTTTCAAATTTGTACATTTTCACAAAGTAAAGCCCTGCTTCATCAAACAAAGCCGTCGCACAAAAGTAGTGAAAACAGCTGATCTACAAGCACACAACGCCTCTCACCGCGAGGCGTTGTGTGCTTGTAGATCTGCTGCTTTCACTAGTTTAGTTCATTTTTAAAATGATAAATACAAAACAAACGATCTTGGACATACAAGGTTTCCACCCGACAACGACGCTATACAAACTTCCCAAAAAATACTTCAAACAATCAATCAAAACCACAGGTTGAGAACCACTGTATATTAAATGCCTGCATTGTAAATTGAAATTGTAAATGAACTGTGAGCGACTGTCTGCCTTGTCAGAGCCCCTCCCCCCCTCCTCCCACCTCCTCCCCGGCCCCACCTGTGCTGAACCAGGGGTCAGTTCCTGCTCCGGGTTCCCGACCCTCGTCTCTCCGAGGGATTTTACGATTTACGGCCGAGCGTTTCGGGGTAGCAGCCCGCCGCGCCTCCGCCCCGCCTCAGTCCCAGTCTGACAGAGAGAGAGAGAGAGAGAGAGAGAGAGAGAGAGAGAGAGAGAGAGAGAGAGAGAGAGAGAGAGAGAGGGGGGGGGGGGCTTCGTCAGCCAAACATCAGCACAGGGTCCCGCTTGTCCTCAACTGATTCCGAACATATTTGAGGATCCGTCCGAAAACTGATTAAAGGAAAATAGAGAGCTAATCCCCCCGGAGGTCGAAGGTCTTACAACACACACACACGTCACACATGCACACACACACACACACACACACACACACACACACACAGATACACACGCGCGCGCTCGCAGGCAGGCACACGGCCGTTATACACGGCGCGCACATGTACGTTAGCAGTTACACATGCGCTCTGTAGGACACGTGTAACCTAATTCTGTTGTGATTTCCTCCCCCGACGGGGGCTGGAGAAGTCTAGGAGAGGTTAGAGAAACACAACGCAGTCAGAGGCGTCAGTTGGGTATGGTATGGCAGCTGCCATACCTTGGCTACAGAGAGAAAAAAATTAAATGTACTTCTTAAAATAAATTCCTCATGCCTGTCGCTAAGGTATGGCAACATGACTGGTGTCTTGCACGTGTGCGAAGGCGCGTGCAACCAGTCATGTTGCCATACCAGTCATGTTGCCATACCTTAGCGCGTGCAAGACACCAGTCATGTTGCCATACCTTAGCTTTTGCTGAACTGACGGCACTCAACGCAGTGTGAAAATACATGCGTGACTCGTGAGGTGTGCGGGCCGAAACGTGACACACACGTACGAACGCACACGCATGCACGCGCACGCGCACGCACACACACACACGCACGCACACACACACACACACACACACACACACACACACACACACACACACACACACACACACACACACACACACAGCTTTTGATTAATTGCAGCCAGTCTGTGTTTGCCAGTGAAACAGTATTCATTCTGGTTAGTAACCATCTCTCTCTCACCCTCTCTCTCTCTCTCTCTCTCTCTCTCTCTCTCTCTCTCTCTCTCAATATGAGGACGACGGTGTCAAAACACATGCGTTAAGGAGACCATTTTGGGGGGATTAAATCCTCGGTTTGGCCTCGCTTACCTCTGAGACGCTGAGGTTAGAGGTGGGGGTTATGAACTGTTACAAAATAACCTGCATATAATGGCCGCACACATTCATACGTAATTGGGGGGGAAAAGGCAGACTTTTGGTGATGTGGCCCAATTAAATTCAGCTAAAAAAACGATTCTAGTCCTGTTAGGGAAATGACATACACACAGAGTTAAATGTAAATACATTGTATATTTTCTAAACTTTATGAGTGGATAGGCCAGGCCTACATGCACACTACACTGCACCTTCAGCCACCTCCAGCGCACTAGGACCAATGTACCAACTTGTTATCCTGGCTTATATTTTGTGCTGTTTTCTATGATTAATATATATATATATTTTTGCTTTGTTATTGTGTATGTTTATTAATTATTGCAGCTACAATGTCTGAGGTACGCAATTATTTGACTCTATAGGCCAGTGGTTCTCAACCTGTGGTTCGGGACCCCCAGGGGGGGTCCCCACATTATTTTGGGGGGTCCCCAGATGATTAACTTAATGTGCAACAATGTTTTCTCACTCAACAGTAAACAAACCAACATAAAGTTTAAGTGTATAGAGGATATCTGCACATTTCTAAAGTGACAATTTAAGGACTTTTTAATACTTCTAAAATGACAAATTAAACCATGGCCGGTTGTGAGCATGTAGATCTGCTATTTTCACAATAGAACCGTGTTATACAAAATGTAATGCCTCAACTCTTAGTGCTCGTAGGGTGGGGGGTCCCCAGATAAAATATGATTATTTTGGGGGTCCTGGCCTGAAAAGGTTGAGAACCACTGATATAGGCTACTTGTACACGACATGTAACATTAAATACAATATTAAATCTTGAATCCTGAATGTGTACGTTGTTTGAACATAAAATGACAATAACAGTCTAGCAGGGTAAAATTGTATACATAAAAAAGGCCCAATAACCACTTAGAAATGCCTGAAAATAAAATAGTAATCAAGGCAATCAATTAAATATGCTCAATTCTGTAAAACTGTAAAGAGTAGCTCACATTTAATCTGTGTGAATATTTATTAGTGGTTATGTGGAATTGATTGTAACTCCAGGGTTTGCCACCGAGTGTGTGTGTGTGTGTGTGTGTGTGTGTGTGTGTGTGTGTGTGTGTGTGTGTGTGTGTGTGTGTGTGTGTGTGTATGCGTCCATGCGTATGTGTATGTGTGTGTGTGAGTGTGTGTGTGTGTGTGTGTGAGTGTGTGTGTGTGTGTGTGTGTGTGTGTGTGTGTGTGTGTGTGTGTGTGTGTGTGTGTGTGTGTGTGTGTGTGTGTGTGTGTGCGCGCGTGCGTGTTCATGATCCGCTCCCGAGAGAGGATCTGAAGGGTCTATCTCTCCCAGTCACGCGCACGCGCACGCACACGCACACGCACACACACACACACACACACACACACACACACACACACACACACACACACACACACTCTCTCTCTCTCTCTCTCTCTCTCTCTCTCTCTCTCTCTCTCTCTCTCTCTCACCAGGGCAGATGACGCAAATGGTCCTCCTCAATTATTCAGGCGCTTTAAATGGCAATCTGCGCGGGGGCCGCGACCAGAGGAGGGTGGGTAGAGAGAGAGAGAGCGCTGGAACAGCCTATATTTAACCACCAGAAATCCTTTATAACGCCACGAAACATTTCTGAAGCGTTCATCACGCAACCTCCATGTGGCGGAAAAGTGAGTGATTCATAATAGCGTCAAAGTTTCAGACATGTGCTGCGTGTGGAGACCGCGGAGGGGGCACATATTTGCGCGAGGTGTGAACGGCATGTGATGTGCTATGTCATTAGACTGTCACTCTTGTGATTTAGCGCGGCATATTGAACACATTTAACTGCAAGGGGGAAAGGGCCACGGCATCAGCAGATTTCCTGCAGGGGACGGGGAGATCCGTTTTCCGCGATCTCAAATCCAGGGCGCTTCTCTTCTCTTGTGAAGTCTCTCGTCACATTCCTACCGTGTGCAATTTTCGTTACCACATGTTTGTTTTAGGCTGAGGAACAATCGGGCTGAACGGGACAACACGGAGGCGTCAACAGTTGAATAGTGATGAGGTCAGGGGTAAATATTAGTCTGGTGTCTCCAAGCAGGAGATATAGATGACGGACAGGGGTGTAGCACCAAATTCTGGGCCCTGGGTACAAGGATTCACTGCGGGCCCCCCATGAATGTTCTTCATCACGCATTATTTTGTGCTTTAACTATTGAAAAATAGCAGATATACATTTCAAAAAACCTTAGAAGCTCACAGCGCGGCACTCGGTGCCGCGCTGTGAGCTTCTAAGGTTTTTTGAAAAACCTATGTTTCTATGTCAGTGGTGCTCATACTTTTTCATGTGAAGGAATTATATGTATTTGGCCGCGGACCCCCATCGCAAAACATTTAGTTCCAGGGACCCCCCCAGAAGCAAATTTTGAGTCACAAATGTTCGCTTAAAAAAATACATACATTTGCACACAAGATTTGCACACATTTTCAAGACTTTTCAAAATTAGCAGATCTACAAGTACTACTTGTATATCTGCTATTTTTCAATAGCTAAAGTATAAAAATAATTAAGACCCCTCCACCTTGGGCCCTAGTAACTCAGTCCCACTTTTCTCCCCCTTGTGACACCCCTGATGACGGATTCAGGAGAGACGAGAGAGAGAACGCACAGCGCAGCAGAGATTTCCACATGGAAATCTCTGCTGCGCTGTGCGTCCTTGCTGCTCAGGGGGGGAAAAGGGGAGAAAGAGAGTGCAGACACACTGCCTTGGCGACACTTCACTCGCTCCTCACCCTGCATTCCATGGCTGGGATCACTTTGTGGTTTTGATGGCAGACCAGCCAGCATATCTTCTTGGAGACTCGGCTGAACGAGGTGTCAGCAAGTTCGGTTGGCGTGGCTGTTTCGTTTCGCCCCAACCGGAGGATCTGGAAAAGGAGGGATGCGATAATTTAATTCAAAGCCCTGTTTCATACGTACGATGGTATCAAGCTGCGAAAACAGCCAATCTAAACAAAACTAAAATGTTTGGGGGGGAAAACATTTTTTCTTTCCTATAATGACATTCCAAAAATACGGACACCAGGTTGAGAGAGGTAGGAGTGAAAAGAGCAGATTTTTCGGAAGAGTGAAAAATATTTAACATTTAAAAAGTAGGAGTAAATATTTTGGTACAGAGCGCTCCAGAGCTGACGTCTTTTTCCCTTTTGCATCCAGCAACCCGGATGTTAGTACTGTACCTCCGTCATGTGTTTCCACTGCAGATTTCCAGTGGACTTTTTTTGAATAAATTAAGAAAATAAGCTCTGGAGCAACAAAATCTTATGCCATTAAGACGTTTTGTTCAACAGGAAATCACAAATCAACACACGTGTTAAAATGTTTCAACCACACAGGAAATTAACCAGATGAACTCTAGCATCCCTATTCTTTACTTTACTTTATTTGTTTATTTAGACGGGACAATGCATATTAATGAACACTACATGAAAGCAATGTAAATAAGCCGGAATTAGCAAAAATGCTAAATTTCATCCGTAGTCCCCACATGAAGACAAAACAAAACATACCAACAAACAGTAACCCTACATTATGAGAGGGCGCCTAAGAACATACATACAAATACTATTTTTCCTCAACCAAGAGAAAACAACAAAACAACACATATTACTAACAATACCCTACATTAGAAAAGAAAAGTTAAAAATATACGTACATGACATGAGCTGTACTCTTAAAACTATACATGGTCACAGGTTTGATTGTCAACTAACCATTTTTTTAGATTGAACTTGAAGGATGGAAATGACAAACAGTCTCTTATTGTTAGAGGTAGGCCATTCCAGATTGAACATCCCTGTACTGAAAGGGTGTTTTTTCCAAAAGCGGTTACCCGGTACGGTACTTCGCAATCCCCTCTAGTGATTGCTCTAGTATTGAGTCCTCTATCGGGCTTCCTTTTTATGAATTCCTTTAGGGGAGGTGGGCATAGACCATTTAGGGTCTTATATATGATACTGACCTGTTTAAATACCTTAAAATTAGCGAAACTCAAAAAACGGTACCTCTGGAGAATATTACAATGGTGATATGAGCGGGGTTTCCTATCGAATACCTTAAGCGCACTCTTATATAGCTGTTCAATGGGTTTGAGAATCGTTATACCTGTGCAAGACCAGTTTGTGAAACAGTACTCAATGTGTGATTGGATCATGCATTGGAGATAAGATTTAGCAGCACTAACTGCCAAACAAGGTCTGATTTGTTTAAAGTTCTGAAGGTTGAACTTGATTGTGTTTGTAACCTTTTTTACATGTTTTTTAAAGGTTAGGGTTGAGTCTAACATGACCCCGAGGTACTTGAACTCTGGCACAAGTTCAAGTTCCTCTCCACCCAGAAACACATTTGATGACTCCATCACAACTGGTCTTTTGGAAAAAGCCATGCAGACCGTCTTTTTTGCATTCAGGAGCAGGCATGAGTCTGTAAGCCAGTCCTGAACGCTGGTCATAACAGAAGTTAAAACCGTTGACACCTCTGCATAGCTCTTTCCATGAGTCAGTATAACCGCATCATCTGCGTACATCTGGATATGTACATCTTTACATACATCAGGTAGGTCGTTTATGAACAGAGAAAACAGAATTGGTCCTACTATTGATCCCTGGGGGACACCAACCGAGCAAGTGTGATAAGGAGACTTGATGCCATTTATGCTTACACACTGTTCTCTATTTGATAGGTATGATGTAAACCATTTAATGGCCTCTGGGGACAAGTTGAAATGTGTTAGTTTGGACAAGAGGACCTGATGGCTGACAGAGTCAAATGCTTTCTTGAAATCTAAAAATACTGCCATTGCGCATGGGGCCTTGTTCAAAGCACACTTTAACTTTTCAATGAATAAGCAATTTGCTGACTCAGTGGAGTGGAAGGCTCGAAACCCAAACTGCATAGGATGCAGAGGGGTGTAGCCTTTGTCTAGATGTTTAACAATAGACTTTACAATCCACTTTTCAGCCACTTTTGATATAACAGGTAAGATGCTTATGGGTCTATAGTTTGATATGTCCGTTTTTGAGCCAGATTTGAATATAGGTGTTATAACAGCAGCTTTCCACTGAGTTGGGACAGTGCATTTTCTTATGGACAGATTTACCAGATGTGTGATTGGTGCCACCAGAGAGCCAATATTTGTTTTAAGAAAGTTTGTGTCAAGCCCGTGTGCATCTTTAGCTTTGGATGCTTTCAGTGATCTGACAATGTTTGTCACCTCGTTTTCTGTGACTTCCTCCAAATTAAAAATGGGGAGATCATTTTGAACAGGGCGTGAAACAAACTTAGAGGGTCTGAACAACTGTGTGATTTCATACACAGAGTTTAGAAAAAACAGCATTAGATTGCTAGCAAGCGTGTGGGGATCTTTCACCAGGACATTATCTATTTTAAGTTCTAAGTTGTTATTATCCTGCTTATAGTATTTCCCTGTCAGTTTATTTATGTATTCCCACACTTTTTTTCCATTTCCTCTGGCACTCTCTATGATGGAGATATAAAATCCAGCTTTAGCCTTCCTTAAGAAATTTGTGACTTTGTTTCTAGCATGTGTGAATAGCTGTCTGTCCGTTGTCAGGCCAGATTTTAATGCCTTTTTAAGCAGTAAATCTCTGGTTTTCATTTGATCTCTACATTTTTTATCGACCCAAGGTAGAGTAATTTTTCTCCCTTTCCTCTGGTTACCACCTCTGGTGAAAGATTCCATTACCCTGCCAATTTTGGAAAGCAGGATATTACATCCGGTCTCAACATCATCACATGAGTGTAAATCATCCCACTCAAGCCCTTGTAGGGCAACCTCAAGGCTATGTTGCAGATGTTTTGGGATTGTTTTGACTATAGGCTGGGACTGAGCTTTGCTAAACGCCTGTTTTGAGAGTTTTCTGGAAAAGAATATTATGTTGTGATCAGAGAGACCTGTCACAAAGTTAATTCTGGAATAGGGAATAGCCGATCGACAAACGCACGTTGCAGGTTGGATATTTTCGGCATTGAGATTTATAGAGGTGGGGGGGGGAGGACCGGGGCACGTGTCAAGGAAGAATATAGGGTTTAAATGATTAAAATAAATAACAGCTTTAAAATTCAAAGTTGAGATATAAACAAATGTAATTAATGTCAGAAGATTAATTATCTCTCATAGGTTTATGATAACCGTAGATCTTAGTTTCTGCATAAATAAAAATCCCTGTGGTAAAAAGAAAAAGCATTGGAAATCTGTCGAGGGAATCCACTGTGAACTCTCATTCAAGATTCAAAGGGTTTTCTTTTCCCACTCACTCCACACAAGTACAAGCAGCAGAACGTTGGTGTGGCTTGCTCTGCAGGCTGTGCAAACAGTAACAATAACAACATAACAACAAGATAATACTCTGTATAAAATATAATGCAGGTTAGTTAATAAAGTGGTAAAACCTTTAGCAATGGAGAGAGTGCGGAGTATAAACTGGCAGCCAGGATATCGTCGTTGTCGAGTAAAAACCTTACTTTTTTTGGTTATTGTTTTAGAAACGATTTAAAATAGTGAAAATAGCCGATCTACAAGGACACAACGCCTCGCATCTCGAGGCGTTGTGTGCTTGTAGATCTGCTGTTTTCACTACTTTTGTGTGACACTTTTGTACGATGAAGTAGGGCTTTAATTGACCAAAAAACATACACATTTGAAACTTGGAGATATGTGGTTTCTTCCTGACAGTGACGATATACATAATATGCAGTAGTTTTAGAAGTTAGAACAGTTTGTCATTTAGGGCAACAAACTGTTTTTCCTTCTGGCATGTGCTGTGTGTCACGTTGTGTCACGCTGGCAAAATGACAAAACGTGAAGTGAGCTCTCAGATCAGCCTTAAGACGTTTTTAACAAAGAACAACAACAACAAAAAAAGAGAGTACAAAACCAGTAAAAAGCTGTCCAAAAAAAAGAGGAAAAAATGTCAAACATTTCTTACAAATACACATTTTGAAGGTACTCTTTGCGAGGTTTACAGACAATGGAAAACCACCCTGCAGTGAGTCTGATTAATGAGGTTAATGTGTTGTCTTTTCATACTTTTGTGTGAGACTGTTGTATGATGAAGTAGGTTATTCATTTACGAAAAAATATATTAAATGTTTCAGGTTTCTGCCCGACCGCAACAATATATATGGTAACTATAACGTAATCTATATTGCACATTACACTGAGCCAAGTCTCCTGAGGAGATGCGTCTGAAGCCTGTCAGGACTCAGGAGTCTGCAGACGTAAAAACGGATGATGATGATGATGATGACAAGGCCTTCTTCCATACTGTTCTGCACATGACTCTTCCAAGCAACTAAAAACTGTGTGTGACCTCCTATTCAAAACCGACAACATAAAACGGAAACGGGAAGAGGAAATACAGACTGCACTCACTGTATACAGAGATGGACAAAATGGAAACAGAACAGCACCACAAGAAGCACATTATTATGTGGCACCGGCTGTTATAGAGCCAACACAAACAGTACACAGTACAAATCCTTCATTTATACCTCTGTAACTATACTGAGTGTATAAAGGTAACCAAACGGGCCCGTAAGGATCCATTTGGATACTAGGGATAGGACGATATGAACATTTCATATCACGATTATTGTGACAAAAGAAATCGTTATTTACGATATTATCGCGATAATCAAAATCCATTAATCCTGGGGTGGAACATTTACCAAAAAATAGCTGATCTACAAGCTCACAACGCGTCGCAACGCAACGCGTTGTGAGCTTGTAGATCGGCTATTTTTTGGCAAAGACATTTGATATAGAGAGTGAAAAAAAAGACGCGTTGTGAGCTTGTAGATCGGCTATTTTTTGGCAAAGACATTTGATATAGAGAGTGAAAAAAAAGACTGTATCAAGTACATATATTATATATATTATATTTGGTATAAGTTCCTTTTACCAATTATAGAGGGTTTAAGTGGTACCGGATATGCAGCTCGGCAAATAAAAGATGAATTGATACCAGACAGTGCATGACAGAGGACGATATCACGATAAATGTAATCTCCACGATACGATTATCATGAGTGTTTTTTATGGAAATAAACGATAATATCGCGTATCGTCCCATCCCTATATGGATACATTCATAAACTCTAATTAACACGTTAGTGTGTAGTCGTCTATACGGGATCTTAGACAGGTGACATACTACGGCCTTATCGGCTTCTGGCATCCCTGCCATTGTATTTAATTCAGTGGTGAATGGTGATGGGATAATCCACGCACTTCCACACCGTAAAGACATCTCTATTCCTCCTCGGACCTTATCACACACACACATGCACACACAACAGACACATGCACTCTCACACACACACACACACGTTATTACTACTATACTTGCGAGGACATCAACATTTTTAGGACGGCATCGAAAATGGCAGAAAATAGATGAACAATAGCCGAATGATTGTCGATAGCTGCAACGTGTTGTGTCTATTTTCCGGTGCATGACACCGGCCGGCGTGTAACTAAGTATAAATAAGTCCAATTCTAACCTCTAGATGACTCATCACAATCCTAACCCCTAACCACAACAACCTGAGTCTTTTCCTAATTGTACGCCTAATAATTCAGCCAAATCTTCTATAACCATGAAACTCTTGTGAGGGCCAGGAAAATTGTCCTCGCCAACAATGTATATTTCTCAAACACACAAGTATACCTCACAAGTATAGTAACACACACACACGCACGCACGCACGCACGCACGCACGCACGCGCGCGCGCGCACGCACACACACACACACACACACACACACACACACACACACACACACACACACACACCGAGAGAGAGCGACATCTGAGGGACTATCGGTGTGTTTGAGGTAGCAATCTCCCAGGAGCAGCTGTAGCCTACAGCCTGTATGGAGATGGAGAGTGGGGGACCCCGTCACCCTGACCCCTGTCAACCCCGCACAAACTGCACCGTTCCTGGGGAACAAGAGACCAGGGCGGGTAGGGGGCTGGCGGTTCACTGGTGCTCACTTCAAACGCTCCGCTATAGAGACTGCTGCAGAGCCTTATCTGATGTAGGCGTACACACACGCGCTTGCACAGACACGCACGCACACACACACACCCGCACGCACGCACAAATGCACACACACACACACACATACACACACACAAATGCACACACACACACACACACACACACACACACACACACACACACACACACACACACACACACACACACACACACACACACATATATTATATATCGTCGTTGTCGGGTGGAAACCTTGTATGTCCAAGACCTTTCGTTTTGTATGTATCGATTTAAACTAGTGAAAATAGCAGATCTATAAGCACACAACGCCTCGCACCGCGAGGTGTTGTGTGCTTGTAGATCGGCTGTTTTCACTACTGTTTTTTATTTTTTTACTTTTGCCTTGTATGATGATGAAGCAGGGCTTTACTTGGTGAAAAAACGTACAAACGTGAAAGTTGGAGATATGAGGTTTCTGCCCGACAGTGACGATTATTACCTTTATTATTATTTTGAAAAACATTATAAAATAGTGAGAATTGACGAGGTTGTAGATGTGCTATTTTCAATACTTTTGGGTGACATTCTTAGGTAGGGTTTTCAATTTACAAAAAGGAAAAAAAAGAAGGTTGAAATATGGACATGCTAGATTTCTGCCCGACAGCACCGAGCTGTACTGTATATAGAGCTGTTAATGTTAACAACTTAAGCCCTATTTTACTTAATGGTATCATGCAGGCAAAATACCCTATAATGACAATATCCAAATCTAGAGAAATGCTAAAATGTGAAATGGGTTATGAGCTTGTACTGTAGATCTACTATTGTCACTATTTCTGACCATTTCTAATAATTGTTTGACAACTTTTGCCTGCCCAAAATAGGGAAAGTGCAGTGAAGTTGCACACGCACAAACACATACATTTGCACACACATGTGCACGCACACACATGTGCACACCCTGTTGGCCTCATTAGCAGACAAACACCAAATCCAATCAATAGCAGTGATCTTGTGGGTGTGGGCGGTGCATGTGAATGTGAGCAACGTTTACCTAATAAATGCAATAAAATGTCCGTCAGTAATGAATGGCTGGGCCCAGGTTTGATTTCATTGCTAGTGTGCTGGTGTACTGGAGTGATGGCAGTGGTGGAAAGTTACTAAGTACATTTACTCAAGTACAGTTACTTGAGTAACATTTTAGAGGTACTTGTACTTTTTACTTGAGTATTTCCATATTGTTTTCTCTCTCTCTCTCTCTCTCTCTGAGGCAAATGGACTTTTTACTCCGCTACAGTTATTTGAAAGATTTAGTTACAAGTTACTTTGTAGATTCAAATTATTATTACAAAACGTACATTAAAACAATTAAGCCATATATTCTATTTTGGCAACTCAAAAATTGTTGCCCGCTTTGTGAGAGCTGTGAGCTTGTTGATCACTATAACGTGTTGTGAGCTTCTATAAATCTGTTCAATTTGTGAAAAACAATTTTTGACAATTTCTTTTACCTGGGTATTGAAAGTATATTTTAATGCCAATAACGTTTGTACCTTTTAACAATGCAGCCTATTTCTATATCTGTGCTATTGCTACTGAAGTAAAACATCTTGCTTGCGTGATCCTTTCACCACTGCCTATATACCTAATATATCGTCGTTGCCGGGTGAAAACCTTGTATGTCCAAAAACATTCGTTGTTTTATATAATTTAAAAAAATAAAATAAACTAGTGAAAACAGCCGATCTACAAGCACACAACGCCTCACAACGCGAGGCGTTGTGTGCTTGTAGATCGGCTGTTTTCACTACTTTTGTGCGACGGCCTTGCCTGATGAAACAGGGCTTTACTTTGCAAAAAAACGTACACATTTGAAACTTGGAGATACGAGGTTTCTGCCCGACAACGACGATATGCAATAAAATGTCACTTCTTCAGTAATTAGCCCAGGTTTAATTTTATGTCACTGCTGGTGAGCTGGTGTTAGTGATGATGGGTAGCTAATGTTAACAGCGTGTGGTGGATATCCGGCGCTGCGGATCATATATCCTAGTGGTGCCGGTCGGTGTGCAGCACAGCAGAGTGTGGCACAGTGATTATAAGGCACTGCAGTAGGGATGCTCATTAATCAACCCTCAAATGATAATCTCATTTAGTGCCGCGCAATTACCTCAGGCTGCCGTGTGTTTGTGCATGTGTCGCCTGACTGTGTGTGTGTGTTTTCTTTTTGTGGTGCGTGCACGTCTTGTGCATGTGCTGTGTGTGTGTGTCTTCTTGAGTGTTTAAAGGTGTGTGTGTGTGTGTGTGTGTGTGTGTGTGTGTGTGTGTGTGTGTGTGTGTGTGTGTGTGTGTGTGTGTGTGTGTGTGTGTGTGTGTGTTTTGTTTTTGTGGTGCGTGCACGTCTTGTGCATGTGCTGTGTGTCTTCTTGAGTGTTTAAAGGGGTGTGTGTGTGTGTGTGTGTGTGTGTGTGTGTGTGTGTGTGTGTGTGTGTGTGAGAGTGTGTGTGTGTGTGTGTGTGTGTGTGTGTGTGTGTGTGTGTGTGTGTGTGTGTGGGTGTATAAATATTCACCTCTAATTATGGCACACCACTTCCACAGTCCACCTTACACACTCCAGATTTACTGGAGCTTAATTGTCACCACACACACACACACACACACACACACACACACACACACACACACACACACACACACACACACACACACACACACACACACACGCAGACGCAGACACAGACACACACACACACACACACACACACGCCTGAAGGCGTGCACATTGCAAGCATCTTGTGTCCCTATTGATCTACAGATAATAGCCTGTCTCCACAGACCGCTGAGGATGACGCTCCAGGCTTAATGACTCTGTAATTACCAGTATAAACAAAAAATTGAAACGTTTTATGACCAATATATTGTTATCTGCTGCCACCTACTGACCAGCAAGAGAATTGACCGGATTCCACTCATGTAAAGGAGTCGTTAGGTCTCATGACCTGTAGAAGGCGATAATAGTTTTTCATGGCAGCCATATTGACATTAAATTGTAGGTTGTTACCTTTAGTGTAGTATAGCCTGGCTTGCACTGCAGTAGTAGACCTGAATGGAATGCAGCCTTAATTAGTATAAAACACCTGTTTTGTAAAAACGGTATATTTTAACTAGAATTCACATAAGAAAGGCTGTCCATAAAGCTAATTAATTTGTATAACAATATCATAGAGGCAAGGAACATATTTTTAGTCTGCATATAGCAGCATGAAGACTCCATTGACACTAGGCTACTCCGCTCCATTGCCAATAAAAGCTCAGACTGAGCAGTAGTATTTTCCAAACTGCTCAACCTCATTGAAATCACTTATGGCCTCGCCTTATTATCTCACCTAAGATAACTTACCTCTGGCACAGCAACCTCCTGGCAGTTCTGGGGCTTTCTGTCGTTTCGAAAGAGATTTCCCTCTGCATCTTGACCTGGAGATATAAAGTCTGCATTTAATTATAACCTTTGATAGTGGTGGTGAAACTACATCTACAAGCCAGCTTGCTGTGCCATAAAATTCACACATCTCTCCTACCAATATTAAACCGGACGCTATGCTATCACATGGCACAAGTCACGACTATAGCTAGCACTAGCAGAAGGCTAAATAATAAACAACCATTGGTCATGCAAACACAGTAACCATATAAACAAACATAACACATTTAGCACCTGCCTAACACGCAAAAACTAACAGCTTCACAATGTCTGCACAGTAACTAAGCATTTAAGATCAAACAACAAAACAATATTAACAACTAAAAAAAGAAGAAAAAAAAGATGCACACACTTGGTGAGGAGATATGTAGAGAAATACATACGGCATTCAGCCGGTGTAAACTGCTCTTGGTCTTATTAACCTGATCTGACTGTCAAAATCACAGCTGAGCTGATTGGACAGCCACATTTCACAAAACCTTGCAGAATGGTAGACATGGTATGCCATTGATGGCAAATGGGCATGGAATAATTCTTACAACGATATACATCAAAGGGGGGCACTACCTTCCGTTGTATTCCTTGGTATGAGGTGTGTATGATGATGTCATGTAGTCAAGTGTGGTCAGGTGTTGGTTGTGTGCATGCGCGCAGGGGGTAGGGGGGACGGGGGGGATTAACACCTCCACTTTTTTTGGGTGGGGGGGATATCCCCTCCAGTGTTCAGGTCCAAGAAAAAGCCGCAAATATGATCGATTATACTGTACACACTGAGTAGTTCTCATTTCAAGGCGTATTACTGCCCTCTAGAGGCACAGTCCCACCAGTGCAGTCACAGTGCAGTCGGCAGCTCAGCTCAGCTGTTCTGAATGAGTTTAATTAATGCAACGCGATAGTGACAAGCAGGCAGGCAGTGCCGTGGCAGAAGGAGACCGTCATTGCAGGTGCTGGACCTGCTGCTGGTGTGTGTAGGCTAGTCTCACATCATTCTCAGTCAAAATGAAACGGTCAAAAAACCAAAAAACGATAACGTCGTTCTTTAAATCAAGCAACAATGTTAGTACCTTTGAACAGATGCATAATGGAAATGCAATTTCATTTGTCAACACATTTTAAGTTACGTTTCCTCTTGTTACTGTGGTTCAATAAAAAGATCTAATATAGACTTAATTAATTCATGTGTATTTCATTTTAAAAATGCCTTGAAATCTGCGTAAAACAACTGTGTAATTCAGCTCAAGTGGAGGGGATATGTCCCCCCCTCCTCGGGGCAAAAGTGGGGGGGATATCACCAAAAGTGGGGGGGATACCCCAAAATCTTTCGTGCACGCTACGCGCGCGCACATACCTCCCAGATGTGTCCCCTTCACTTTTAAAATGCCTCCTGCGCCCCTGGTTGTGTGCATGAAATATATAGCATTCAAGATGTGCTAATGTGTCCCTGGGCCTTAAGGCCTGTCTATACTTCGACTGAAATGTTCGGTGAGTTGTGTTTTCCGACGTGCAAATTTCGAACTCTCATTCGGTCCAATGCTTTTCAGAAGTCGCGAGGGATATCATTTTATGGTCGAAAAGGAACTTTTGACCAAAATCTTCGGTTTCTAACTATTTAGCAAATAAATTAAATCTGTGTCAATAGAGCAGTTTTTTAAGGGAAAAATCTATTATTATATTATAAACACTGTGATTCTCTAGCAAATTCGTGGACATTATTCTATATTTCAACATGTAACTATGGCCAAACCCTTCTTAAAATTGCTAAATTGCTAAATGCAAGGCACAAATACTTGGTTTCCATACAATCGATTATTTGTATTACAAAGTTATTCGATACCGATTATCTGCATTGTGAAACGATACAATACGATACAAAGCCAAAAGGTACAATATTTTGCTTTTGCATATTGATATATTAAATTATAATTAAAATCGATTTTTCGATTAAGTTACTATATCGTTATACCCCTAGTATTAACAGATGTTTGATTTCATTTGGATGTGTATTATTGATGGTGATCTTTGAGCATCCTCCAGATAAGGCCCAATCTAATGGCAAATTGTACATACCTTTTTCAGATCTACATGTTCTAATCAATCATTTACATTAGAGGATGTATAGTCAGTTAGTCACATATGAGCTTCAAATCAGCCTCATGGTCGCGCTATAACAGGCCGATTCGTGTTTTTAACTATAACTCTACCGATCAGTGCAAAAGTTCTATAGTCCGGACTTCCTAGAAAAACTAAGGGAACGCTGTCAGTCAAAACGACTACTGGCCAATCACAGCGTGTCTTTTCCGGGACTTATCCAAGGACCACAATTCAATTCAACAGAGCCAGTTCCGATGTTGCGCTGCTCAGATGTTCTTACAGGCTGCATACGCAAAGACCAACCCCCACCTGCCTCTGATTGGCTTACCGACTTCCGTATGTGTGACGCACACGGAAGCAATGAACACGGAAGCGATGAAGATTCCCTTAGTTGCTCAATGCATACGCCCCCTAGCCGAAGGAGGCGTCTACTTTTCTATGTCTATGCTCGGAAGAGCACTGCTTCTAGTTTGAGCTGAATTGTGGGAAGTAAGCACAATTAGACAGTTGTAATAAAAAGCATTACCACCAGTAATTACATTGATTAATTGATTGAAGAATGTATTAGAAGTTTGCAATAGGAAAAAGTACAGTTTCATAACAGCACAAATAACTGGTACACGGTCAACTAAAAGAAGATCCTAGTTTTAGCTTTACAGCATATTTACAAAGGAACCACTTCATGTATCTCATATAACATTGACGGATAGAACACAGCACTTTGCATAGGATAACATCAGTTACAAAAGCAGAAAAATGTGTGTGTGTGTGTGTGTGGGGGGGGGGGGGGGGGGGGTGGAAACATGGGGGCTTAGTCTATTTACAAGTCACGGGTAGCAGTTGTCTGAAGGTGACAGAACAATTTTGAAGGAGGCTAGGGATTTGCACTCCTTTAAGGCCTGCGGAAGGGCGTTCCACATGTTGGTGGTATAGCTGGAGATTGAATCTAGGTTGAATATGATTAGTGGAGCTGCCTCTGGTGTGATCGTGGACTTCCTTGACCTTTAGGAAGTAGTTTGTCAGGTACCGGTACATGGGTATCCTTGAGGTGTAGTGTATCTTGTACACCAGGCCCATTGCAAGATGCTGTACTCTGTCAGCTACTTTGAGCCACCCCACGCTTATGTGGTGATAAACAGTAAGGTGGGCCCGAGGAGGAAGACCAAACACAACCCTAAACATATTCCCTTCTAGATATCTAACAACTGTTCATAGAAAATTTCTTCCATAACTTTAGAGATGGAACTAAGAATGGAAATTGGGCGGTTAGTTGCCAGGGTCAAGTTTACTGCCTTTTTTTGTGCAGGGGGATTACTTTAGTTGATTTGAAGTCCTGGGGGACATAACCCTCTTGATAGATAGATTGATAATGTGGGTAATGATTGGGGAAATGGAGGCGGCTGAGTCTATGAGAAATTTGGGGGGGATTTTGTTAGGTTAGGTTTGTTCTATACTTGTTCTATATAGGTTAGGTTTGTTATACTTGTTATTTGTTCTTAAAGACTTGGTGCTGTTTTCCTTTTGTATGACATACTAATCTAACTATAAAGGGTTAGTTGCAATTTCTAGGCTTTTTTTGCATGGCTGCCAATTCCAACCTGATGTCTTGCCGGAGTTCCCTCTGCTCCAGACCATTCTGAATAACTGCTAGTTTGCATAATGTCTTCAGACAAGAATATAAGTCTAAGATGTACATGTTTATCATTGGGTGTTTCTCCTCTGTTTGCTGCAAAGACGATACGATTCCCCACCATGCAATAGTTCATCTGAGACAAGCATTTCCCCTTGTGCTCAAGCTTCCTCCAGGAGAAGGTCCCTGGATTTAACTTCCAAACATCACTGAAGTGCTGGTAATTGTCGTCCCCACCAAATACGTACAGCTCTCCATTGTAGGTAAATGCTGAATGACCTGCGCGTCCTTCTGGAAGAATCTGTGCAGAAGGTGTGCTCAGCCAGCAGTTGGTCTCTGTGTCAAACACTCTGGTGGTGCTGCTGTAGACCCGGTCCCTTCGGCCCCCAAAAACATACATCTTTGTCCCGATGATGGTGGCAGAGTGATGAATTGAAACATGAGTGCCTCTGTCAATAAATATTAAAGAGCAGACCATCGTTGCAGCATCCAACCTGTAGATGACATTAGTGCATCTAGACAGTCCAGTCCAAGCTCCGCAGATATACATGACCTTCCCCAAGACACAGGTGGAGTGGCTGTCCGTCACCTTTGGAACGACCCCGCAAACCGTTGGCTTGGACCCTCTGTGGGTGCCGACATGGAATGCATAAAGCCTGTCGCATGATGATGACTTCCTTGGCGGCATAGCTCAGGGGTAGAGAAACCGTCATTAGAACACGAAGGATTCCCGAAGGGTTCCCAGTTCGAATCCGGGCTCCCCCTGAGTTAATGTCGAAGGGTCCTTGAGCAAGACTCTGAACCCCTAATTGCTCCCGGTGAGTAGGTTGGTGCCTTACATGGTTTCCTCCGCCACCGGTGTATGTGTGTATGAATGCATAAAGCCACTTTATGCATTCACACTTGCTGCTCTGAAAAATAAAATATCTGTGCAAAATACGCACATGTTTGAGGATGTTTGGCACGTGACCAGCATTGATGCTATAAGTTCTATACAGTATACACCCTAATGCAGAGAAAGCTACACATGTTTTTGTTGTGGAACCCCAAATCCGGATGTTAGGTTTGTGACACCCACCCACTGTCCACCCACCCATAAGCCATTTTTAATGTAAGATATAGTGAAGGATGACTGACCATATCACTATTTTCTCTGTGGAGCAGTGCACCACTGAACTCTCAAATGTGCGTTTGTCTTTGTAATGAGTCTCAGGCATTGACACTAAGGCTTGCCCACCTGCCCCCGGCAGGTAAATAAAACGTCAGGGCAGGTGAAGTTGGCTTTCAGGTTGCCCGACAGGGCAAGTGCTCATTTGAGAGGGGACACAAATGTCTATAAACACAACACGAGATATCTGTCTAAACACCTGAACGTGGCCAGTGCGCCGTGTCTTCTGGTCTGTGGAATGTAAAATAAGAGCACTATTTACCTATAATGTGCTGTTTTTACTGTTGCTACATTAAAAAAATATAAAATAACAAGTGTGAAACCATAGACATATTCAATCATAGCTAAAGTATTTGGTATTTGGATTCGGAGGTATTGAGGTATGACATTTTATCGCACAGCCCCAGAAAGTAAAGAAATAAGTGTTAAATTGTGGTAATTAAAATTGTACCTATCATTTTATAATGGACGATTTACTTTTCGGGCAAGTGGGCATTACCTTCGGGCAAGTAGAACATGACCTGTACTTGCCCGATGGGCAAGTGCCTCTGAGACCTTAGTGTCAACCCCTGCGGGTTTATGTACTGCAACCCTGCAGTAACATCCCTCTCTGTGTAGCTGTTGACAGCCTGTTCTCGCTGACACAGTCTGATAATGTCCTGCATTGACCTCACCTGTCACCCGAGTTGCTCTTTGGCTCTTCCTAACATATCACACTAATGCATGAAGCCGGCGGCCATCGATCAATGTAGTCACTGTTTCTATTGAAACTCTAGCCATTTGAGCTGTGTTTGTGACTCAAGCTCCTGCAATAATGAACCCTCTTTCAGTCACTTAGATATTTTTGCCATCTTCATCTAAAGGTCAAATGGGCCTGCTCCCCTGCTCATCATGTCAAGCCCAGGATCACAGTTCTCTTTATTTCTACAGGGTTCCCACACATCTTTACCAATTAATTTCCAAAACTTTTCCAAAACTTTTACAGAAGATTTAACCTGATTTACAGGACTATATAACAATAATTCAGCTCAATAACGAGTCGCTTACTCCTATGTGCAATGCCCAAAGACAGGTAGTGTATGGCAGTGGTTCTCAACCGAAATAATCATATTTGAGGTATTCAGAGGTATTAACAAAATCAACAACCAAAGACAATGAATAGCTATCTTTTTCCAGGACCTTCCAGGATCCTTGATCAATTCCAAAACTTTTCCACTACTGGAAAAATATTTGTCTAATTTCAAAATATTTCCAGTAATTTCATGAGCGTGGGAACCCTGTTTCTAACATCATGCTATTTGCCATGCCTTAGGCGCAACTGTACAACAGTCAGCCACGGAAATAGGACGTTATGGATTAGAAATGAAAAAATAAATGTAATCAAATTTAGATATTGCAGATTTATCCTGTGATGCACAGGTGTAGGCTATAGTCACACGTACAGTAGCTCCAATTAGTTTGACTGCTTAAATCAGTCACCACCCTATGTTTATGTACTCATTTATTCAGGTTTTTCCAGTCACCCATCTGTAGATGCATGTTTGTTTTTGTTTGTTTGGAATGTCTGTCTGTGATAGTATAAAGATTGGCTGCAAAAAATCTGACAAAATGTTCTGTCAAAGTTAGTCTGTCTTCTGTCAGCAGAGGGAGCTACTGCTTTGCTTTGCTTTTCCCTTATTTTCTCATATCTTATCATACAAACTCTGCTGTCACAGTCACTTTGCAAGAGAGATGATGAAGTTAACAAATAACGGATTGGATGGTTTTAGATGACATGTAGGCCTGTGTGACATGGCTTCTAAAATTGAACCGTGTTCCCCTGTAATTGTGAATACTGTTTGCATCAGTGTGCTTGTGGCTTCAAAGAAACACTTCATGATTACATGCTCTCTTTCTCTCTCTCTCTCTCTCTCTCTCTCTCTCTCTCTCTCTCTCTCTCTCTCTCTCTCTCTTGTGCGCACTCTCTTTCTCTCTCCTCGTCTCTCCCCCTCTCCTGCAGCAGAGAAGATAGTGAGAGAGAGAGAGAGAGAGAGAGAGAGAGAGAGAGAGAGAGAAAGAAAGAGAGAGAGAGAGAGAGAGAGAGAGAGAGAGAAAAACTGCTTTAATCAGAAGGTCCACTGATTGTCTGGCTGTATAGCGCCTCGGGTTAGCCACCATTAATGGTCTAGTCTAGTGTAGCTGAATACTGTCAAAAGATGAATAGGGAGATGAACCAGGCAGAGGGGTCAGAGAGAGGAGCGTGACAGAATTAGCTGCTGCACATATACAGATCTGGGGACGAGAGGACGTAGGATAATTGTTGAAGAATTACTTTAAAGTTAAACTTGTTCCAATTAAAGCGAGTGTTTTGACAGTGCTTGTAGCTAGGTTGGCATTTTGGCAAGTTATCATACAGTTAGAGGCAGGCCTGGTTCTCTGTAAGATCATATGGAAACCCACCCAGAGAAGAATGTGATGATGCATGCTGTATTTTAGCTAGCTATATTACTGTAAATAGTCACATAATTCCGAAAAAGTGAACAATGCAGTATAGATATTGTAGATGTGCCAGTGGGACCCTGAGCCCGCTGGACAGGGACACAGTGTTGGGTGACTGGGATCTTTGCAAATCCTTTCTGGATCGGGGCCCACTTGAAAATCGTGAAAGTGTTCACGGCCCACCCATCTGACCACTTATCACGGCCGATGAATGTCTCCCTCCGCATCAGTCCCATTGATGTGCTCCTTTAATTCCACAATAATCTCTTTGGTTTTGCTGACATTGAGATGGAGGTTGTTATCCTCGTGACCGCCATTTCAGGGCTCTCGTTTCCTCTCCTGTTGGTTGTCTTGTCATTGGCTGTAATCAGGCCAATGACGGCAGTGTCATCAGCAAACTTCATGATGGTGTTTGAGCTGTGTTTGGAGTCACACGTTTGTAAGTGAACAGAGAGTACACAGGAGGGGGGCTTAGCACACAGCCCTGGGCATCTTGGTTGCACATCGCGATATGCAAAGAAAACAGGCGATCTACAAGCTCACAAAGTGTTGCAGTATATGGGCTATTTTCGGTGTGTGACACTTGTTTTTTTACCTACTCGTCACCACTTGAATTCATGGATATGTTTTGTTTTTGGCACATGAGCCAATAATTTGAGAGGCAACAAATAGTATAGTAGTCCATGGGCCATACGAGATGTCGCTCTCCGAAAGGTGGCAAAGGTTACTATGCATTTTGAAAAGCTCTATATCTGTAGATTATATTTTGGTATGATAACCCTTTCTGAGACACAGCTAAATTGGTTTTAAATGGTAAAATGGTAAATGGTGCATTTATATAGCGCTTTTATCCAAAGCTCTTTACATAGATTGTGCATTACATTCATCCATTCACGCACACATTCATACACCGGTGGTGGAGGAAACCATGCAAGGCACCAACCTGCTTGCCCAAGGACTCTTCGACATTAACTCAGGGGGAGCCCGGATTCGAACTGGGAACCCTTCGTGCTCTACTAACGGTTTCTCTACCCCTGAGCTATGCCGCCCCCGTTTATCAGCTGCTAAATTAACGTAACTATACTGAATACAGGAAAGAAATGCAAAAATTGTATCTGCTTTAAGTAGAATAATGAAGAATCAAACTAGGGTTTTCTTTTCATGATTCTGAGTCCATTGCAAGATTCCCCACACATCTGTGAAAAGTGATGACTCACCACTTTTCATCACTAAACCATAGTTTTGTGGGCGTTTTTGATGGGACACCGACTTTAGCAGCTGATAACACCAATTTAGCTGTGTCTCAGAAAGGGTTATCATACTAAAATATTAATCTACAGATATAGAGCTTTTCAAAAATGCATAGTAACTTTTGCCATCTTTCGGAGAGTGACATCTCGTAGTCGTATGGCCCATGGACTAATAGGGCACAGTGATGTTGAATGCTGAGCTGTAGTCAATAAACAGCAGTCTTGTTATGTACGGTATGCGTTCCTCAGTTCCAGGTGGGAGAAGGCAGTGTGGAGGGTGAGGGCGATATGGCATCATCTGTTCGCCTGTTCTGTCTGTAGTCAATCTGTTGTAATGGGTCTGCTATGTCAGTTTGATAGCCACTCAAAACACTTCGTAATGAGAGCAACAGGGTGCTAGTCATTCAGATGAGAGCATTTGCCTTTTGATTGATTGAATGACATAATAGGCTATATGCACAGCAGCCATATTGGAGAGAAGTTGGGTCTGTTCTCACTTCCTTCAAATGTGTTACCAATGATACTAGTGAAGGCTCTGTTCCATTTCATGTAGAACAGTGGTTATCAAACCTTTTATTTCAAGGACCCCCATAACTCTGAGAGGGTTTTAGGGCTCATTTTGAACCCCCAAGGAACCATGAGGGTCCCTGAGGCCCACTGGTGTAGCAGAGTGTTTCCAGTGAGCCAACATGCACAATATCAGCACCCTACCTCTGTTTGTCCAGAATGGAACAGAGCCTTCATTAGAATTATTGGTAACACCTGTGAAGGAAGTGAGAAAAGACCCAACTTCAAAATGGCTGCTGTACATATCTATCTAGGTCGTCCTCAGACGAGCCCTCCATCGTTGTTTCCAGTCATCTCGGTTCTCCATGCTGTACATAATAGCCTAAATATGTTCCAAGACAGTCACAGAGAGTCAGAGACAACTATTTGTGTTATCATGTTACAAAAGAAAAACCTCCTGACAACAAGCATCGACCACCAGAGGGCACTGTCTCCCCACAGAACAGGTCATGCGTGGTTCAGTCATTATGCATGGTCACAGTAGAGCTTAAACACAAAATATCACTTGCATATATAAGCTTTCAAGGCACTCCTTTATGAGGGGCAGTGGAGCCTGACAGGCAAAGTGCTGGCGAAGGGTCCTTCTACAATGCATTCATTAGGAGGCTTGATCACCTCTAAAGAACCACGTCATTCAGACGATGAGGTCACTCCCAGAACGAGCCCAGACAACCGTACAATGGTGTGTATGCAAAAATGTATGCATATGTTTGTGTGCGTGTATATATATGTGTGTGTGTGTGTGTGTGTGTGTGTAGAAGTGTATTGAAGGACCACAACAGCTTCACATGGTTTTGCAACTCAGAGTTTCATGTCATAGGACAATCATCAGGTAAAAAGCCTGCAACAACAAGAAAGGACATACATGAGATAATATGAAATTTGTAAAAATACAGGCATATCCGAAAATCACAAAAATCAATACATGAGTGTACTTCAGGTTGATAGCAGGTATGGACTAGAGATAATTATATTTGTGTGAGAATGCATATGTTTGCATGTCTTTAATCTGGCTGCACTGGCTGGCTGGATCAAGGCCAGGACAGTCAATAGGAGGTTCGCATTAAGCTCAGTGCAGGAAAAGGGTCAAAGGTTTAAGGGCTGAAGAAAAGATATGATGGAAAACGAGAGCGAGAGAGAGAGAGAGAGAGAGAGAGAGAGAGAGAGAGAGAGAGAGAGAGAGAGAGAGAGAGAGAGAGAGAGAGAGTCAGGCAGAGATAGAGTGAGATATAAACCAAAGAAAGGGATTCAATACAGTAAAGACAAACAGATGATGAAAGACAAGTTGTCTTTGCTTGCAGAAGCCTGGCTGCATCCCCATGGCGACTGAAGCGTACATTCGACCTGATAAAAATGCAACAGAGCGTTTCTTTGGCTCTCTCTCTCTATCTCTCTATATCCCTCGATCTCTCCATCCCTCCCTCCCCCCTCTCTCTCTCCATCTCACTCCCTCTCTCTCTATCTTGCTCTCTCCCCCTCCCTTCGTGCATGTCTTTATGTAGTCTCTCTCTCTCTCTCTGCATCCACAATACTCTCCATCTTTCCTGGCTGTCTTCGTCCAAGATGATGAGAACTGGAAGATTCTCCCAGCCAGCCCCAACCCCCTCTCTGTCCCCTTGTTGTTTAGTTCCCATTTATTCCATATGTAGCCCCAGGGCCTCATGAATGAGTTAATGTCTGCTCTGCAATCACCGGCATGCGCACAAGGTCAAATATTATCCCTGAAAAAAATCATCGTTCTGTGTCTTTAAATGGACATGTTACAATGTACAATTTAGGCATTTAGCAGACACTCATATCCAGAGCGACTTACAATTAAGCAAGGTAAACACAAACACATACTGTACATCAAATGCAGAGAGACAGCAGTGTGGTGGTGCCTCAGTAAACTAAGATCATACTGTAGTAGGTAAACCATAAGAACCTATAGCATCCGTCTAAACAATTACTATCAAAATAATAAGCGTGTGTGTGTGCGTGCGTGCGTGCGTGCGTGTGCGTGCGTGTGTGTGTGCATGCATGCATGTGTACATACATGTGCGTCTGAAACAAAGGTGCTAATAATAGCATCTCAAAAATTCTCTACCCATTGGTTTCCATGCCAACATCGCCAAGCCATCATCACACATTTCTTCCAATGTACGCTTCATAAGATCGTGATTTATGTGCTTTGACGCATTAACCATGATCACACTTCATATTTAGAATAAATATACCGTATACATACAGTGTGTGGCAGTGTTGTGATAGGCCGTGGTGGCTTGGTTGGCTGTGGACTAGCTGGTAGACTCAGTCTCAACAGCGGGCCGTGAGGATATTACAAGTGAGCCCCTAAATAATTGGCAAACACTAACATTTTATGATCCTTGAGTCCCTTGAGCAAGACACTAAAGCCCTAACCGCTTGGTAGCATGGTTTCCTCCGCGGTGTATGGGTGAATAATGCACATACAGCGCTTTATAAAAGCACTGTTTACAAACAACGGGTGTCGGTGTACCTTTGTGCAAGGCAGTAAAAAAAGAACAGACAGTTGTTGATGGCATTGTGCAACTCCCAGGTGGCAGGTATTGGTTTTCCTTCTTGGCATCCATACTAATGCATACACTATTCAACATGACTGCTTGTGCTGTAAATGTATGTATTGGATACTAACATCTACTTATATAGTAGAGCAGGGGTTCCCAAACGTATTTGTCTCAGGGCACCCCATAAATATCTTTTTAATCCGAGGCACCCCTACATTATAATTTTCACTCCCAGCACCTTATATTTATAGCATATCGTCGTTGTCGGGTGGAAACCTTGTATGTCCAAAACCGTTAATTTTGTATTTATCATCTATAAAATGTACCACGTGTGCTTGTAGATCTGCTGTTTTCACTAGTTTTGTGCAACAGAGGTTTCTGCCTGACAGTAATGATATTTTAGTGATTATGTTGCGAGGAAATCGTTGAGATAATAGCCATTTTGGTTAGAACTGACTGAAAATAACTTTGTACTTCAAGTTTAAAATTATACTAAATATTTTTTCAAGTGTCCAAATAAATTCCAAATATTATCAAATGATCTGGCGGCACCCCTGGACTGCCGTCGCGGCACCCCAGGGTGCCCCGTCACCCACTTTGAAAACCCCTGGAGTAGAGAGAGAAAGAGAAAGATCTATAACCACTAATCATGAAACAAAATCTAGCCAAATAGCTTATTTGAATTGAATTGATTCTTGAAATGAGATAGGGAGACAGTGAGACAGACAGATAGATAGATAGATACAGTAGATGCAGACAGACAGACAGACAGACAGACAGACAGACAGACAGCAGTGTGAGAGCTGATGGTACAGCGTGTCCCTAATTAGCCGTTTCCGTTTCGATCCCCATCGCCTTCATGATGTCATTGACTCGGCGCTCATCATTCAACCTGACAATGCCCAAAATAGGGACACCGGGATTAATGTGGTTAACCTGAACCTATATTCAACCAAGGAGGTCACTTAAGGGCATAATATGTAACAAATAAAGGTAAAGAAACAAACAATACATACTTTTTGTTTTACTCATCATTTCCCTCTATACCATGCAGCAGTCCTGTACCAGGAGTAGTGTGGTGGTGTTTGACAGAAACATAATACACTCTTGCTGTATTTTGTTTTGGTAGACAGGGGATGTTCTTGGTCTACCCAAACAAACTGTTAGAACACCAACCAGTAGTTACCGAACATTATACTAACTGGTAATGTTCACTAGTGATAGAAGGGGTTGGAGAGAGAGTGACATTTTTCCTCACCCTGACAGGTTCATTTGGTTCTCTGAGTTACAGACTTGCATGGGTCAATTTAGACCCCCATAAAGGAACCCACAGAGTCCCTGGAATCCACTTTTAGAACCACTGGTCTACATGCTTAAACACGGGCAGACACCGACATACTGTACGTACATACGCAGCCGAACGCAGTACTTGCGTGTTCTGCTGGCGCAAGTAATTACATATGCCTTAGGACACTTTCATTGGCACCAAATACAAAAATGAAAATAATTTGGTCAGCTGTTATAGCTAGCTAGCAACAGTATCTATAATATGCAGTACTTATAGTGAGGAAAAATGTTATACTGGGCAAAAAATTACTCTCTCTCTCCAACCCCTTGTATCACTAGCCAACATTAACAATTAGTCTAATGTTCTGTAACTACAACATGCTATTATGCTGACTACTAAGACAACATTAACCAATCAACAGCTGACCGGATGACGTGTCCAAGGGGTCGGGCTCCTCTCCATGGCAACGCGGTAGCGTTTTGGATTAAACCCGTCTAATATAATATTAGCCGTGGTGCGCGACCCCAACACGCCCTTGTGTTCTCCAGGAATAAATTGCTCTGCGACGGCCTCTGGCCCCCACGGAGTGAGATATAACATTCATTATGTGGTGGTTTCCGCCGCGGGGCCAGTCGTCAGAGGGCAGAGAGATGAGGGGAGCAGAGAGCGCAGGGCTTTGGAACAGGAACGAGGGGGGGATGATCTTCACCTGAAATCTACCGTTGTCAGGTTTGTCTCTGGGCGCCCTCTTACCTGCTGTGTCCCTATAGTTCTGTTGTTCTCCATTTCAGTGGGGCTCAAACAAAGCTGGGTCCGGAGGCCCCCCAGGGGTCCTTGGAATAGGTAGAAGCTGGGTATTGGGCTTCAATGCGGTCCTCAGCATAATTAGTTAATAGTTAATATACGGTCACAATCATTTTAACCACTTTAACCATATGTTATACTTTGGCTATTTTTTTAAGATCTTGAACGTTTTAAATATTTATTTATTTATTTGTGTCGTTTACATAGCCCCTTTTCTCCCTAATTTAGTAATCTTGCCAATTGATTCCTCCCCCAACAGCAGTGTATCCTGACTCACCTGCCAGTGAGTGAGGAGCCCCCACCGGGAGGACGTAGAGCCTTCGTCGTCCTACTCCTCGCGCCCAACACATCCCTGCTGACGGGTGCCCACCCACCCCAGCCCGTAGGAATACTGTACGTGCAGTGATATCCCACTCCCTCCCCCGAACATGGGCCAATTGTGTTCGCATATCGTCGTTGTCGGATGAAAACCTTGTATGTCCAAAACCGTTCGTTTTGCATTTATCATTTTAAAAATGATTTAAACTAGTGAAAACAGCAGATCTACAAGCACACTACTTTTGTGCAACGGCCTTGTCTGATGAAGCAGAGGGTTCTGCCTGACAGTGACGTATATGTAGATAAGATAGACATTCCACAAATCCACATGTAACGCCCGGGGGATTCGAACCCACAACCTCTATGGTGGTGGTGCAGGTAGGCTCGAAGCGTATATATTTCTAACCTCTGGAGGTCCCTGGCACAAAATAGTTTGAGATGGGGGTCCGCTGACAAATATATATTGCTCTATTTCATCCTTTCCCCTCCTCCTCCTCCTCCTCCTCCTGCAGCCTGGGTGTTTAACCTCCTCCAATCACTCTACTTTAATCTTTCAGACTCCCTACTCTCCTTCTTTTCCCTCCTACACCGACTGACTGCCTACACCCCTCCCTCCCTCCCTGCCACTCCTGTGGTTGCTTCTGCCAGACACAGCCAGGAAGGAGAGAGAGAGAGAGAGAGAGAGAGAGAGAGACCAGACAGAGTAGATCAATGGCAGTGATAGGCTGAGCCTGGTAAAAAAAAGTCAGGGGAGGAAATTACACGACGCCGTCGGCAGGCGACGGATTCTTATATTTCCCAAAGCCTCCCGCTAAACCCAACCTCTCATCTCCATTTCCAAAGCTTTGATTCGCGCCGCTGATTCTGGCTTGAAAGGGAGGCTGTGTTGGCGGCGTAATTGTGTTTCTCCTCTCCTCCTCTTCTTCTAAATTCAATTCAACTCAATTCAATTCAGAGGAGCTAAATATTGGCATGGGAAACATGCGTTCACGTTGCCAAAGCGTGTGTGTGTGTGTGTGTGTGTGCGTGTGTGTGTGTGTGTGAGAGAGAGTGTGCATGTGACTGTGAGACACACACACCTTGTATTACTATATGTGTGAGGACAAACATTTTGGGGCAGCAACGGAAATTGCTGAAAATTGCTGAAAAGTAGCCAAAAAATATCAGATCTACAAGCTCGCACCGTGTCACACTGCGACACCGGCACACAACTAAATAGAAACAATAACTCAATATCCAAATATCTAATCTAAACCCCAACCTGAATCTTTTGTTAGTTCTACACCTATCTCCCTCAACGTGTTTTAAAACATGACAACCATCTCTCTTGGACCAGGACAATGGTTCTCACAATGTGTTTTCCTTAAAGGTTCTACACCATGCATTTAAAAATAATTTATATAAAATTGTTTGTGACCCAAAAACGTTTTTCAAAAGGTTTGAGACTAAATTACCACTCCTGAATACAGAGCACCTGTCATTTCTGCCTGGCTTTCAGAGCATTTTCAGTGGGAGGACTGTGCTATTGAGCCAGTGTTGGCCCCACACTCCTCCCCAACTCCTGCTCAGCAGGCCTGCCCACCCCTCCCCAACCCTCTCCCAGCTCCTCCTGCCTCCTTCTCAGGCATGCCCACCCCTCCCCAACCATCTCCCAGCTCCTCCTGCCTCCTTCTCAGGCCTGCCCACCCCTCCCCAACCCCCACTCAGCACAGCAGTAGCGGTAGGTCCCGATTGTGATGTCACAATCTGACCTCAAATCAGACAGCCCGTTCTGAGACCTGCTTACATAGATCTGCCCATAAACTGAGAAAGACACAATGGTCAGAAATAGGAAATTGTGAGGATAGAACGTGCAGGTGGGACACCGAAGAAAATACATAAAAATTGGAAAACTGAAAATTCATGGTGTAGTCCCTTTAAATCCTGCACACTGTGGGGACATAACAGTCACACACACACGCACACACGCGTGTGTGCGTGCACACGCACACAGATGCAGAGTAAATGAGGCGTGACTATAAGTCATATTGTGTTGGCTGTAATGTGTTTTGCGTGGCCGTAACAACGTTTGCTTCCGCTCTGCACCACTCTTTGTTTAGCAGGGAGGAGGAAACCGCACTGTCTCTGCATGGCTCTGTCCTTGTCTGACCTCTGGCCACGGCCAAGGATGTCTGTGTAGTGTGTGTGCGTGTGTACGTGCACGAGGGTGTGTGTGTGTGTTGTTAAGAGGGTTGCAGCGAGGGGATACCAGAGGTGGATGAGTGACAGCAGAGAGCATCTGTCAGAGAAAACAGACCAGTGCACGGCTCATGCATTATTCACTAAATTGAGGCTTAATAGAAGTTAGCTGCAGTGCGTGTGTGTGTGTGTGTGTCTGTGTGTGTGTGTGTGTGTGTGTGTGTGTGTGTGTGTGTGTGTGTGTGTGTGTGTGTGTCGTGTGTGTGTCTGTGTGTGTGTGTGTGTGTGTGTGTGTGTGTGTGTGTGTGTGTGTGTGTGTGTGTGTGTGTGTGTGTGTGTGTGTGTCTGGCCAGGCGTGTGTTGTCTGACGCGTGATGGTGTTTGCTGACCCATCAGTCAGTGCAAAGTGAAATGCGAGATAGATTGAAATCATGTTTCTATATTAATGTACACACTGCTGTGTTCACTTAAAGATAGAGGCCTCGTAGAAAGCCCCGTTGGGCTTCTTGCCTCCTCCTGGCACACTTTAAAATCACTAAAAAGCACTTAAAATCGAGCTAAATAAATAAATACATCAAATCAAATCAAATGCAACACGGATAGTCCATGCAGGCATCTTTCAACCAAGAACACATGAAATAATACATCATGTCGGGACACTGGTGAATGTAATGGCCTAGATATCGTCGCTGTCGGGTGGAGACCTTGTATGTCCAAAAGCATTCGTTTTGTATTTATCATTTAGAAAATGAACTAAACTAGTGAAAACAGCCGATCTACAAGCACACAACGCCTCGCGGCTGCTGTTTTCAATAGTTTTGTGTGACGGCCTTGTATATGAAGCAGGGCTTTACTTAGCAAAAAAACATACAAATTTGAAACTTGGAGATACGAGATACGAGCCCTAAATACATTTCAGCCATTTGAAAATAGCCGACCTACAAGCTTAATTTGACATTTTAGAAGTATTAAAAAGTCCAGAAATTGTCACTTTAGGAATATGCATATGCCCTCTATACACTTAAACTTTATGTTGGTTTGTTTACTGCCGAGTGAGAAAACAATGTTGCACATCTGTGGACCCCCCCAAAATAATTTGAGGACCCCCCTGGGGGTCACGACCCTCAGGTTGAGAACCACGGCAGTATAAGACAGACAGCCCACGGAGCAGTGGAATCATGTGACGGTATACCTGTGCACAGTGTGTGTGTGCCCATCATGCAGCCAGTCAGTGTGTGCTGATGCTGATGCTAACCAGTATGGACGTGTGGATGCGTCTGCCCGGTGTTTAAGTGTGTGCTAGGTTGCTTTGTGTTCTCCCTAGAGGTCGTCCCACAGCCCCTCGCCTCAGCATTACTGCTCTAAAACGTGGTGGGGGGACTGAGGAGGCGGGGGGGGGGGCGCGTAGGGATGGGGGGGAGTAGCAGTGACATTGTCACACTGACCCCCTGCCCCCTCCTGTCACTGAACACACATCTCTCCCCCTCCCCCCACATCTGTCTGCTCTCGCTTCCTTATCCCCCCCCCCCCCCTTTCCTAACTCCTCAGCCGTCTCCTTAAAGGCAGTGGTTCTCAACCTGTGGGCCGGGACCCCCAGGGGGGTCTCCAAATTATTTTTTGGGGGGTCCCCAGATGCTCACAGCGCGAGGCGTTGTGAGCTTGTAGATCTGCTATTTTTGGCCACAGTTCTCGGAATATGGACACTAGGGTTCAAGTTGTTAATATAAAAAGGATTGGAAGATTCGGAGGACCCCCTGTAGTAACCTAGGGGTCCCGGACCCCTTGTTAGCCCTTATTTCCCCTAGCCTATATATAGTGCCACCGATACACCAACATGTCTCCTATCGCACACAGCATATCTCAACATCTGATGGGCAAATTGGAGTGAAACGTGATCGGCGCATTCATGCTCCCCAGAGTAAGAAACCTACTGATTTTTGTGACCCTTGACCTTCAAAATGGTCAAAATGTTGATTTGCACACAAGATAACTCATAATCTATACTCATAATCTCATCCTGCAGATTGCAGGATGAACCCTACTGATTTTGGTGACCCCATGGCCTCTCATCTAGCACTTTATTTAATTTCACTTCAAAACTTTTAATGTTGTTACCGTATATGTAAATCCCTATACACACCACTCCAATTCAGGCAATAATAATACAAATGTATTAATACAAATCTTTCTATGTCCCTCGCTTTTAACCTCAATCGAGAGTGCTTTGGTGACACTTTGTTTGCTATGATAAAGAATATCAGTGGAAGTAAAAAATGCCACCACACGGTCAACATGCCTTGCCTTCTTGCTCAGGCCCTGGATGAATAGAATATACAGTAGAATATAGTTTTATTATTTTAGTTTTAATACATTATTGTTATCAATTTAAAAGCAAGACAATGCACCTCAAAAGCACCAACATGGATCAAGTCACATAAAAGCTGAAGATTGTTTCCAATGTGGTCCATGAAACAGCAAATGTTGTCTATGGGGCTTTTAAGCCGTGACATCATTTTGTAGGCAGAGGAGAACTCTGCCCCCAGAGCATTTTCTGTCCCTCGCTATTTCAACAGATCCGAGACAAAAATAACGACTAAAGTATAATTCTAACACTTTCTCTCAACAAACTCTCAACAAAAAAAAAAACAAAAAAACCCCACCAAACTTGCACTGCTCGATGCAGAATAGGTGCAGAAACGGCAGCACTTATTCCCACTTAAATTGGTCTAAAGTCGCATTTGGCAGAATGTCAAAAAGTTTAGATGTTGGATAATCTGGGCGTTGTATTCAGTCTCTGAATTAGCTATGGGTGTGTTTTGGCCATAACAGCAGAGTGCCATCTCCCTTTGGCTTTAAGCGAGGTGAGCCTGGCACCTGCACCTGGCACATTGTTATTTAAATGACGGATTTGGCAATTTGGAGGAGACGCGAACGCATGCGAGCGTCTACAGAAGCAGCATTAATAATGTGATATAACGATGTCAGGAGAAACAAAACCCCTCTGTTCATCGTCTCTCAGCAACGTCATCGATCATGTTGCACGTGAGTGATGTGTTGAATTCAAATGGATTTTGATGGCAAGGAGTGTGTATACAGGTCAATCTAACTATCCAATCCGCTCTTTAAATAGCGAGGGGAAACTGTGCTGAAGGACTATGTCAGACTTCACACTAGGTCTATTCTAAGGCACAATCGCTTTACTGACTTTTCTCACTCCGCCTAAGAGTGCAAGATCGCCAACAATTTGCCTGACCGTGTGTGTAGACACATGGTGTTGGTGCAGTAGTGCAATAGCTAGAGGCAAGGTACATGCTTACTCGCCATCTCCATCACCAAGATTCCTGCCAGGCCTCCTTGTGACCACACAACGGTAACAGTACGTATCTCATGAGTCGTGACCCCGGGTGATTGGGTGAATCAACAGGGGATCTCAGATTCTCAGACCTACAGGGGTCTCCAGAGGTCTGATGCGCAGGCCCACGTGTAGTGGACACGCCCTGGCATTTGACCAACCACTGTCCCTTATGGGAAAGGCTAGGAAGACAAAGGCTAGGGGAGGACACCCTCAGAGAAAAGCAGTGTGATTGGCGGCCCTCCAAAAAACTGGAGCTAGTCTCCTGCAGCTGTGGAAGAGTGCCGCATGGTCATCCTGGGATTCCATCATCTCAGAGTGAAGAAGTGCTGCTGGGACATGTGTGCACCCAGGTATATACCACATACCCAGCTATGTATACATCTCTGAGAGGATCATTTGCATATACCCTTGCCAGCAGTACAGGTTGAAAGGTGTGTACTGTATATTGCAAAAGGTAGAGAGCAAATTAATATGTTTACACATCTCATCACTCTTACTGTGACTAAATGTAAATATGTACGTAAATATAGCATACTAGAGGTTCGGGCCCGAACATCTAGAGTTTGGGCTGGCCAATATGTCTGAGTCATAGTGTTGGCCTGTCGGGGGCTTTGTCAGAGTACCCATTGTACCCGTTGTGCCCATATATGGAGATGTCTATATCCTATCTACCTTACCTTTCAACTCTGTTGTTACCTACGTTTTTAGTAGCTGTACCGTTGGCCTCCAGAAGTTTCTCTCAATCAATAGGTGTAGAGTGACAATATCTTGGCAGAGTACATGGAACAATCAATGTATCGCACCATCTCAGAGAATCCTAATCAAATATGTCTGGATTTGGACAATTAAAAAGCAGGAGCGCGATTGGGCAATGACTGATTAGGATGGCGCGGCAATTGATTTCGGTTCGGTTGACGGGATTAAGATCAGATTTGGCCACATCAATGCAATTTAGAGTTATTGATTATTAAGTAATATTCTTTTATTGGGTTTGCGAGGTGTCTTGGTGTTTGACTTAATTGGGTTTTGCTATGTGTAATCGAATGACACGTAGCTTTTGGCTTCCATAATCAATTTTTGCCAGTGCATTACGCCACTGAACATGAGACTCAGGGGGGGGAGAAAAGCCTGCATCACTTTGGGGTAAGAGGGAAGAGGGAAGAGGGATTTGAGTCTATATGAATTCCCTGATGTCATCCTGGCGGCTGCAGACTAAGGCCATGTCTGTTGATGGTGGCTAAGCCAGTTAATTCAATTTAATGTCACATCTGCTAAAAATGACATAAGAAAAAGGCCACTGGCTCTTTTGGCTCATGCTTTTGTTCCCTTGTTTTACTTGCTGTGTGTCACCCTTTTTCTGTCTCTCGCTTTTCTCCCTCGTCTTGTGAATTGTCAAATGTAGGCACGCCTCAAGCTGATTTGTACAGAACAAGGACATCTGCACACATACATACAGTATATGTTATGCTTAAAGCTGCACTACTATTTTCCTCTTCTACCTCAGATTTTAACCTGGGTATCCTGCGCAAACGCTTTTTTTCCTTTCTTCAATGAGCTTGACTAATAGCTCATATAGCTCAGGGGAGAAGTTGGGATTGTGGCAAAGGTTGTGTCTAGACACAGGATGGATCTAAGTGTCTCAATAAGAGCAGGGAAACCAAATACAACCACCCCAGTATACGTTATATTGTATTAGCACGCTGTACTCTACCACAGTGTTTCTCAACCACTGTGCATGGGGACCTTTGGTGTGCCCCTGAGAAGGGTCAAGTGTGCCCCTTGAAACTGCTTGAAAGCCAGTATTGTATTTATCATTTTAAAAATGATTTAAACTAGTGAAGACAGCCGATCTACAAGCACACAACGCCTCGCGGTGCGAGGCGTTCTGTGCTTGTAGATCTGCTGTTTTCACTACTGTTGTGTGACAGCCTTGTATGATGAAGCTGGACTTTGCAAAGAAACTTACACATTTGAAACTTGGAGATACGAGGTTTCTTCCCGACAGTGACGATATTTACACCCGCGTATTATGTTGGTGTGCCCATGGATTCTTGGGACATGAAAAGTGTGCCCATGCAGAAAAAAGGTTTGGGAACCCCTGCTCTACCATACAGATTGGATAAAATAACATTGTATTCACAAAGAAAACATAGGCTATATAATACAGCTTTAAGTAAAACCACAATGTAGAAATACTTAAAAGTAAAAGTTCTAGTTCTTCATTCTCAAAAAAACGACTTAATTACAAAAGTACGGGCATCAATATACAGTTACAGTAAAAGTAGTCATTATGCAGAAGGGCCTCATCATATAATAGGATATAATAGGATTATAATTAATAATGCATTAATGTGTCCATCACTTTAATGGTGCGGCTGGTAATGGCTGGGATGATTTTATGACTTGATGTGCTACTGTGTAGCTTAACCTATAACAATGCATCATCATTTATCATGCACCACATACGGTATCTGGAACAAACTCTGGGGGAACTGCAGGCTGCTGTAACTCTCAGTTCTTTTAAATAACAGACAAAACCCTTTCCATTTGCTGCTGCCTTTCATTGAGATTGTTTAAAAAAAATCTTTCTGCACTGTAATTTTTACTGTTTTATTTTTCACTCCATTTGCCTTACTATTTTATATTCATTATTATTGCGAGCGAAGGTCGCAGTTTACTATGAGAACCGTCACTCTCAGCTTGTCCGCGCCCATCCGAGTAGACGTGTACACATTTTTACGGCCAATGGGTCTGCCGCTCTGACATCAGGCTCTGGCTTCACTGTGATGTCACACTAACAGAATCCCTTTTATGCCCATATATGGAGATATGGAGATCCCTGTGATGCCAGGGGAACAAATCCCTTTTATGCCCATATATGGAGATATATGTCCACATCCCTGATGTCCACATCACTATGGCGCGACCTGAGGCATCTAACTAGTTATTATTATTTGCTATGTGAGTAAGTTGAATAGGTGTAAGGAGATACCGGTACATGTTTAACTTTTTACTGAATTTAAATGTCCTTTCATAATGTGTTTTCTTTTCAGCTATTGTTCCCCATCACACAAACATTTGATGGACCCCCTGTAGTAACTCTGAGGACCACCTAGGGGGGAAGACCTCTGCTCTAAGATATAGTGGCATAGAAGTGTCACATTTGTCAAAATGACCTGAAAGTGACCTGCCAGCACACACCTGCTGAGGTGTGGACCAGTCACTGGTGTGTGACAGGCACCTGAGCATGGGTCTTGCTACTTTGTTAGAGTTTGTGTATGCTTCAAGGAGCAACACAGCCCCCATGGAAAGATGACACCGTTGTCGTGCAAACGTCACATTGCACTAGGCAAAGTGGAAGCTGGTGTTCCGTTACTCAGAGCGGCAGCATTATTTGGTGTCAGCCCTGGTACGTAAATCTAAAATCACACATACTGTATGGTTTCCCGGTTTTAATGGGTTTTAAACCATAGTTTAAAGTAGTCCCCCAGTGGTCTATTCTAGGCTCCTTCCTTTTTTCCTTCCACAATATATATATTTGCCAAAAATAGCTGTTCTGCAAGCTTGTAAGCAAGTCCAAGGCAATTTCCAACAAGGCAGTTGTAGACCAACTAGAAGTTCGCGGGCGCTGTGCCCAAGCTGCCAGCTCATTTCACACATGCGCTCACAGCTGATCCAAGTCATCGCGCACACAGACACGCTCGCAATGTTGAGAGAGACACACAGACATAGACAAACACATAGACGACGCACGCAGCGGAGTAAATGTTGGAACACACACACACACACACACACACACACACACACACACACACACACACACACACACACACACACACACACACACACACACACACACACACACACACACACACACACACACACACACACACATTCATAGCCTACATACTACACTGAGTTAATGTGAGCAGTGAAACAACTGTGAAAGGAGAACCTTTTGCTTGCTGGAGTAGATGTTGTGTCCAATCTGGCGTTGTTGTGATGTAATAGTACTACACTACAGAGGTGAAAATGTCGGGCCGGGGGCACCCGCTGGCCTACTGGTCCAGGCGCATAGCACTTAGGCATTGCACATAGGTGTGGATGCCTGGCGGCATCGCCGGTTTGATTCCCGATCCGGACGACCTCTGCCGCGTGTCGTTCCCATCTCTCCCCCCATTTCCTGTCAGTCTACTGTCTATCCAATAAAGGCATAAAAGCCCCAAAAAACTATACAAAAAAAAAAGGTGTCCGGCCAACTCCCCAGTAGTCCCCGCCCATATGGTCCCATAGCCTGGGAGGCTCTAACCATGTCACCATGGCAACGGCTCGTAGCCCCATGGTGACGGCTCCGTGGCAATGAACGGCGGGTCCTACCGTATGGTCCCATAGCCTGGGAAGTTCTAACCATGTCGCCACAATGGCAGGTCCTACCATGTACTATGACTACCTGGAGAGTGTTTTCTGCTGGTGTTTCAGTCCGAGTGTATCAAAGGGTGCGTTCGGAAATGCGCACCGGGTCCTGGTTAGGGTTAGTTTTAGGCATAGTTTTACTGAGGTTAGGTTAGTTGGGTTTAGGCACTCACTACACTGAGCACACACCCGTTGCGCATTTCCGAACGCCACCCTTTGATACACTCGGACTGAAACACCAGCAGAAAACACTATCCCATGACTACTACCTACAGTATGACTCTGGCGCGGTAATATGAACGCGACTCAGTCGCCAAAATGTGTTTTGCTAACTATTAGCCTTGTGCTTGACGTCAGCACGCTTGGGCTGAAAGCTTACGTCAGCACGCCTGGCTGGCGAGCACGTGAGCGGTCCTAGCCAATGGACTGAAGGACCCGTCAAGCAAGACTGCATGCCGCCCGGCCCTGTTCTGCTTTGTAGAGATAGATTGTAGATCAGCTATTTTATAGGAACACTAATGGGTTCATATGTGTAATTACTTTCCTCCACACGCACACACGTGCACGCCACGCACGCACGCACGCAGCACGCACACACACACTCAGCCTTTGACCCAGGGTTGACATGTGAAGATGCTGGATCGCGGGCTGTCCTGAGGGCCTTAGTGACGATGGGAACACTGGCTCCATTTAAACCCAGCTCTCCATCTGTTTACCCAGAACCCACACAGTCATGTCTACTGCCGCAGGATTCCTAGAAATGAAGGGAAAGAGACATGTGACACCCCCCCCCCCCCCCCCCCCCCCCCCCACTCCCCGTCCCTGTCCCCTCCACCAGTCTGAGAGAAAGGGATGCGAGTGCAGGAGGTCATAGGAACAGGGAAGAGATGGAGGCAGGAAGAGAGAGAGAGGGGGGGGGTGGGGGGGGACCAGGGACGCGCAGAGAATGTTAGAGAGGCAGGGGCTGAATATCTAAAAGGGCCTTTTGGTGAAAATGTTGAAAATTGCGCGTTGTGAGCTTGGAGGTCTGCTATTTTCATTACTTGATACCACTCTAAACTAAGCATAAAAAGAGAGAGAGAGAGGGGGGCGAGACAGAGAGAGGGAAAGAGAGAGAGGGGGGAGAGACAGAGAGAGAAAGAGAGAGAGAGAGAGATGTGCCTCCATGGTTCAGTGGGTATTGATCTGGTGTCACACCATAGAAGATTGATTGTTACTCCTCCCACTGACTCCCCTCATCAATTCCATCCTTCATCTGGGTGCATGCGCTTTGCCAGGCCCTGATCACACACACACACACACACACACGCACGCTCGCACACACACACACACACACACACACGCACGCACGCACGCATGCACGCACGCACACACGCACACACACACACACAACACACACTCAATAGCCAGTCTATCAAGTGTGACTCTAATCCAAAACCCTAAACCTAAAATGCCTAATCTCCCCAAATCTCTTCTAACAATAAAACAACCATCCTCCTAAATTCTACTACACTAGTATAGTAAGTATAGTAATTAAAGTGTGTGTGTTGTGTGTGTGTGTGTGTGTGTGTGTGTGTGTGTGTGTGTGTGTGTGTGTGTGTGTGTGTGTGTGTGTGTGTGTGTGTGTGTGTGTGCCCCCCAAACTCGGTCTGCCAGACTGTGCCAGTAAGCAAGTATCTGCATTCTGCACCTTTTTCATTTCTAACTCACCAGCTCTTTCTACAGTACATGGGATGGACGAAACACTCCATCCATGTATCCATTTCCACCACCCATTGGTACCTCCTCCTCCTCATCCCTGCTAGTCTAGCTAACATCACGCTCTACACCGCCAGTGATGAACCAAAGTACTCAACAGCAGTCCGCAGTAGTCAAAAGAGATACTCACTCCTGGTCTATATTACTCGATAGTGAAAGTTGCCCAGTCATATTTGTAGCAGATCTACAAGCTCACAATACATGATGCAACTGCTATATTTGGAATTCATCTCGGGAAGGGAAAACCCTTCCTAGAGAATAGAGATGCAGTCAAAAGTACACTGTCACTGAAAAAATAGTGTGTCCAAAAATACAAATATTGACTAAGTAAAATGCAGAGTCCCGCCCCCGACGACCTTTGCTGCGTGTCACTCCCCATCTCTCTCCACATTTCCTGTCAGTCTACTGTCCTATCAATAAAGGCATCAAAGCCCCAAAACAAATCTTAAAAATATATATTTTTTAAAGTACTTGGTTACTGTCCACCAATGCACGCCGCGCTCCAACCGCGCCGCGGGGAACCAACACGCTTAGCCTCGGCGTGGGCGGCGTTGGCGTTCTGCCAGGGGAGAGACGGCCGTTACCCCGGCAACCATGTGCATAGTCCACAGTCACTCAATGCCTTTCTTTCCTTTTCACTGCCTTGATTGTCACCCCAAACACTTCTTTTTCATATGACTCTATCGTTCTCTCTCCCAACGTCTATCTCTTTTGTTCTCTCTCTCTCTCTCTCCGACCTCGACGTCTCTTTCTTTCTCGGCACGTCTTTCTCTATCACTCCTCCTCCTCCATCTCTCAGTGAACAACATACATTCTAACAATACGTGAACAACAAGCAATATACAGCATTAATACTGAAAACAAGTGAATAACAACAGTGAGACAGTGATTGTCTCTTTGTTTGCCTCTCTCTCTCCCCTCCCTCTCCCTCTCTCTCTCTCTCTCTCTCTCTCTCTCTCTCTCTCTCTCTCTCTCTCTCTCTCTCTCTCTCTCTGTCTCCATGGTGCTGCCTAATCAGTCCATTATAGCCTATAGCATCACTCTCTCAGTCACTTCACAATGAAATCCTGGGTATTCATTTAAAGCCATAGTATGTAACTTTGCCCCCTGTTTACGTAACAAAAACAAATAATTTATCCTTTTTTTAAACCAATTATTTCTAGTGTAGTGTAGAGTTCTTTGCCTGCAGGGACATCCTCCTCTCTGGCTGGGTTTTAGTTGTTTTGGTAGACGGGGGATGTTTTGGGTCGACCAAAACAAACAGTGAAAACACCAAAAGCTTCCGAGAAAGGCAGCCATACAGTCCTACACTGCTCCAGTGGCTGATTAACTTCTGGTATAGAGCAGTGTTTCTCAAACTTTCAAATTTCTCCCCTTAACTCTAACAGTGTACAAATGGAACCAAATGGACCCGCTAGGGTCCATTTTGTACACTGTCAGAGTTACAGACTTGTATGGGTCAATTTAGACCCCCCTAAAGGAACCCAGAGTCCCTGGAATCCACTTTGAGAACCACTGGAATAGAGGGAAAATATGATGAATAACGACACCCTCCTCTTAGCTGAACCACTTGAGCTCTATTACTGAAGTTGTTTTGTAAATCTAAATACAGCAATGCGTTGATTAAAAGAAAATGCACTTTGTTCTCAAGAGTATTTACTTTGTCCACCACTGGATAGAGGGATGTCAGAGAGAAAGAGAGCGAGGGAGAGAGGGAGGGAGGGAGGGAGGGAGAGAGAGAGAAGCAAAAGATAGAGAGAGAGATGCTGGTAGGCAAGAGAGAAAGAAAGAGAGAGAAGTGCAACTTCATGCAGAGAGGCCATGCAGCCTCGTTGATGTAAACAGATCACATATAGATGTGTAAAGAACACTCAGGATTGTGTGTAAAACATTCTTGTTGTTGGTTTAGCATGAATAATTGTGTAATTGAACCCCAGCATTCATGTTCTGGGGGGAAAATTACCCCAAAATAGCCTATCTACAAGTTCACAACACGTGGTGTTGCTACGTGTTGTTGTGAGCTTGTAGATCAGCTATTTACAGCCAAGAGATTTTGTGTAGAAGGGGGGGAAAAGAAAGTACCAAGTACAGAGCCAACTCGGGTCCATTATACTATAGACCAGGGGTCTTCAACAGGGGGTCCGGGACCCCAAGGGGGTCCCCAGAGTTACTACAGGGGGTCCTCCAAAGCTTCCAATCCTTTTTATATTAAGAACTTGAACCCTAGTGTCCATATTCTGAGAACTTTTGCCAAAAATAGCAAATGCTATTCCCATCCGGAATCAATGAGGGTACATTTATTATAATCAAATTATTGGCTTAAAACTACAAATATCATTGAACTCAAGTCTCCATGGGGTGAGTAATCAATAGAAAGAATGTCATTTCGGGGTTGAACTACTCCTTTAACTCTTCTTTTCTCTCACTCTCTCTCTCCATCTCTCTCTCTCTCAGACACAGACATATCTGAAGGCGTGCACACGCACCAGCTGTACTCTACTGCTGATGTTATCCAACAGACCAGTATATTACACGTGCATGGAGAGCCGTGTGCGTGCGCGGCACCGTGGGCACGCACATGCTCGCTCGCCAGGGCCGTAAATCCCACCGGGCTGTTTGACGTGAAGAACGAGGCATCCTTAACAGAAAATGTAACCTTCACCAATATCTGCAAAGTCACACGCAGAGAGAGAGAGAGAGAGAGAGGGAGAGAGGGAGCGAGAGAGAGAGAGAGAGAGAGGCAGACAGATAGAGGGGGGAATGAGAGAGAAAAAGAGTGGGGGTGAAAAAAATAATATGAGAGAGGAGAAAGAATGAGCGAGAGTAAGTAAAGAGAAAATCACACCGAATGTGAAGTGAGCGGTGGTCGTGTTTGCATAACGTCTTCAGACTAGGATATAGGTCTAGGATGTAATTGGTGATGTAATACAGGCTACACACACACACACACACACATTGATGGCAAAACGCTGAGGAAAACACATTGCTATGGCAAAACGCTGAGGAAAAGTGGCTACAGACACACGCACAGCCACTCTATGGAGCGGTTTACCACCGCTCAAAAAAGGGAAAGAATGAGAAAAACAAGAGAGAGAGGAAAGAGAGAGAGAACGAGACAGGGAGAGCGTGCGCACACACACACACACACACACACACACACACACACACACACACACACACACACACACACACACACACACAGCACACAAACACAAACATAAATCTGCAAAGTCAAACGACAGGGCCCCCATGCAGCCTGCATAAAGTTGTTAAGCCTATACGTAGGTTTCCACCAGTGAAGTCCTCAGTGTTTTACAACCCAACTCCTAGAGAGCCCATGAACGGAACCAAAGCGTCTGTTTGGTTCCGTAGGCTCTTTGGGAGTTCTAGCTCTGGACAGAGTACTGTGTGTCCTCTGAGACTGCTCTGGGACCGATGTGGGGCCGATGGATGGAGAGAGATACTCTGGGACGTATAGGGCAGATGGATGGAGAGAGATACTAGAAAGAAGAGAAATAACTCTGAGTCTCTGCAGTTGTGTTGCTGCAAACCCCCACCCGTCCCCCGTCCCCCTCCCCCTCCCCCCATGGGATGAGCGAGAATGAGAGGAAGAGGAGAGAGAGAGAGAGAGAGAGAGAGAGAGAGAGAGAGAGAGAGAGCGAGAGAGGTAAATACCCATTGTTGCTATTGGTATTGTTGATGAATCATCATCATGATGTGTATATTGTATTGTATTTATTGCATGTCTGGATGATGAATTGAGTACATACTTCAGCAGCACAATGGTGCCCCCGGGGCTTTTTGTGTTATCCTTTTAGCATAGCGTGTTAGATTGTACCTGCCTGTACTGTTTGCAACGTGTTGTTGATAAAGTATTCAATCATTCAAACACAAGACAGAGTGAGAGAGAGAGAGAGAGAGACAGAAAGAGACAGAGAGAGAAAGACGTTGCTTCGTCATGTTCAATTGAACCCTCAGAGAGTATCAGAATGGACCCTTTACAGTGTGTGTGTGTGTGTGTGTGTGTGTGTGTGTGTGTGTGTGTGTGTGTGTGTGTGTGTGTGTGTGTGTGTGTGTGTGTGTGTGTGTGTGTGTGTGTGCGTGTGTCTGACTGTGTGTGTGTGCTGTAGATCCATCTCCATTGGAAAGCTCATGTAACTAAGTGGATCTATAAATGAATCAATTGAATGGCTTCTACAGTATCTAGCTCGCCGGGGCGGTTTCCATGACGACTGCGTCCGCGTGGCTGAAATAGCCCCCAGATGGACGTTTACTTTCTCCTGACGTTCTCCTGACGCCATGCACGCACTCACATTATGACCCGCACGTCGGTCACTCCAACGCCACCGCGTGTCACTCACGCGCTCGTCATACATGCAGGGACGTGCAGAGAATGTTAGAGAGGCAGGGGCTGAAATTTCTTGGCCTTTTGGTGAAAATATTGAAAATAGCAGACCTCCAAGCTTACACCGCGTCGTGCTGCGACGCGTTGTGAGCTTGGAGATCGGCTATTTACGGTGCTTAAAGGAGAGTTTCTGGGTAAAATAGACCCCCATACCTTTTTAAATGTCTTCTCCCAAGCTTGCGAGATGGTCCAGACACCCCATAGTCCAAAAGAAGCATTATAATCCATTTTTGATTGCAGCTTCTACTCGACCATGGCTCCATAATGGACCGCGTCTATTCAATGTCTAATCCGGTTATTTTTATCACTTCAAAGTGAATTTTTTCGCTCCGTATCTGTTCCCCGTACTGTATATAGTTCATCGAAGCATTTTCCTCTCCAGGGCGCAGCCATTGTTGTTGTGAAAAAGCTACTCTTTTCGCGTCTCGTTCAGCTTGAACTCCCGCCGTCTCTGACTGAGAGTAGAGCAGCAGCAGCAGAACCTGTGGAAAGCTGTTGTCCCGCGAGAGACGGCGGGAGTTCAAGCTGAACGAGACTCGAAAAGAGTAGCTTTTTCACAACAACAATGGCTGCGCCCTGGAGAAGAAAAAAAGCGAAAAAATTGACTTTGAAGCGATAAAAATAACCGGATTAGACATTGAATAGACGCGGTCCATTATGGAGCCATGGTCGAGTAGAAGCTGCAATCAAAAATGGATTATAATGCTTCTTTTGGACTATGGGGTGTCTGGACCATCTCGCAAGCTTGGGAGAAGACATTTAAAAAGGTATGGGGGTCTATTTTACCCAGAAACTCTCCTTTGACCCTTTCAGGCCGGGTACACATTTTAGTGTATGGGAGGGGCTTACAGTACATGTACAGTATGTATCAACATATTTGTTTTTGTAGGCTAATTTCTGATTCAGGCTTAACTATAGGTTAGGCCTAAATGGGTTAAAGGAGTAGTTCACCCCAAAATAACTTTTTTCTATTGATTACTCACGCCATAGAGACTTGAGTTCAATAATATTTTATTATTGATATTACATATTATATATGTAATATATTATACATTATATTTGTTGCATTCCTAAGACAAAAATTTGATTATAGTAAATCTACCCCCATTGATTCCGGATGGGGACCCAAATGCATGGCACTGGAAGGGGAAATCGTCAGGGAAAGTTTACTAAAATCAAAATGTTGTCTTGGGAATGCGACAAAAAACAAAAAAATATTATTGCACTCAAGTCTCCATGGCGTGAGTAATCAATAGAAAAAAAGGCATTTTGGGGGTGAACTACTCCTTTAATACCCCACTGAACTATGCATAATCAAGTCAATACTGGAGATGTGGCATACGGCAAGGATTTCTACACAGAGAGGGCAATTCGTTCAACATGCTGCATTCAAGTTCAGGAGAGTTTGGACAAGGCAATTCTCTTCAGGTATGGTATGGAAAGAGGGCATTTGCATTTCTTTCTCCATAGTAGAAATTGCATTCATGGTCTGGAGAGGGCACTTTTTACAGACGGATAAAAGTGCAGGGGCTCAAGCCCTCTTTGCTGTCTATGTGTGCACGTGCCTGTCACATGACATATGAAACACAACATATCAGACTAAGGTTGCATAAACTACATTAGTAGTTTAAGAAGATAATCGATCGATAATCAATTGATAAACGACTTCCCCCCTCCTAGTTGTATAATACACTGGCTTGTAGAAATTACGCAGGGGGCAGATCTGCAAGCTAGCTCACAGCGCGTCATTTCGAGCTTGTACATCTGCTATTTTGGAAAATATTAGAAAACTGTTGAACTGTTTTTAAACATAAATCTTCTCTTCTGGGGGTCCCTGGCACAAAACCTTTTCAGATGGGGGTCCGCGGGAAAGAATACAGATCAATTTAGGGGTCCGTGACATGCAGACGTTTGAGAACCACCTCTAGCGGAAATAACAAGTGAACCACAGCCGCTGTGCACACAGAGGACAAACTGGGGCCTTCTCAGGAAGCTACATTGTATTCCTAGGATGAGCGGGGGCGCTTGATTGCGGACACCCCGACAGAGGTGCGCCGTCTGAAGCTGACTTAGCCACAGGAGGCACCGCTAAGCGGGCTTGGGCGGGCGAGTCGCAGTGCCGGACGTTGCAAAGTCAACTTCAGACAACTAAATGCTGACAGAATTGTAAATCAACCCCACCACCCCGTCTCGGTACCTCCGAGACGGCAACACCACCTTGCGCAAACAAACACAGATTTTTTTTCCCTTTTTTTCAGCCAATCAGGATGAGTCTGGCCCGCTCATCCGATAGGGAAACAATTATCGCTCACAGCAACAAGGGCGATGCTCAGGAGAAAGGGCTCATGGGAAGTGGCATTGCCGCTGCCGTTGACCATTGACTGCAGGGTTTAATTCACTGTTTCTCAACCTCGGCTCCGGGGTCCAGCAGGGGTCCCAAATGGACCCGCTACAGGTCTAGAGACCGCTGTCATCTAAATGGGACCTAAGACATGCCAGGCAGGGTCATCGTTAAATCTGGTGGACGAAAATGGGAATCTGATTTGGGGTGCACCTATGATGATATTGACTGGCGGAACATGCTTGAGGGTTCTCAGATTGTCTTAATCTCCACTATAAACACAGACAAATGCAGTTATATTTTTAATCAAACCTACTATACTCCACATACCGGTAGGTTACATAAAATGTACAATTATGATTCCCCCAATTGCCAGAGATGTAAAATCTCTGATGGTGATTTACTTCATATGCTGTGGAACTGTCCATGTCTGGGGGAGTTCTGGAAATATATAGTTACAACAACTTCTGAAATAGTGGAGTCTGATTTGGTAGCCGACCCTAGGATTTGGATTTTGGGAGACGTAAAGGGACTCTCGCTAAGTCAACATAAGAAGTACTTCATTTTGGGGGCGCCCGCTGGCCTACTGGTCCGGGCGCATACCACATGGGCTCTCTGTAGCCTGCAACAGGTCGCTGGTTCGATTCCCGAGCCTGACCAGATGTCGCTGCGTGTCGCTCCCCGTCTCTCCCCCCGTTTCCTGTCGGTCTACTGTCCTATCAATAAAGGCAGAAGCCCAAAAACATATCTTAATGAAAATAAATAAAAAAGAAAAGTGTATTCTCCAAAACTCGAATGTGTGTGTGTGTGTGTGTGTGTGTGTGTGTGTGTGTGTGTGTGTGTGTGTGTGTGTGTGTGTGTGTGTGTGTGTGTGTGTGTGTGTGTGTGTGTGTGTGTGTGTGTGTGTGTGTGTGTGTGTGTGTGTGTGTGTGTGTGTGTGTGTGTGTGTGTGTGTGTGTGTGTGTGTGTGTGTGTGTGTGTGTGTGTGTGTGTGGGTGGGTTTTTTGTTTTTCATTTTATCGTTACTTGTTGTTCTTGTCTTTTGCCTTTGATATTTTGTAAAATTGAAAATCTTGTGATTTTTTCTAAATACAAATATCTTTTCCAAAATATATATATATATCTGGTGGACGAAGGATATCATACAGGAAAACTGAGGAGGTCCAGAAGTCATAGTGCTGAAGTCATTTACTCACATAACGGCTACGCCAAGGGAATGGCGGCCATTGCCCGCGCATGATGGGTATAATGCGTTAGTCTTACTAAGATACAGTATAGGCTATACTGTACATTTGGAGAGAAGTGGAGACCAGAGAACTAAATGAAGAGAGGAAAGCAAGGGATGGGATAAGAGGATAGCAGAGGAGAGGAGAGGAACACAGCCTTACATAACTGTATATCATGAATAATGAAATCTCTGTTTACTGCTTTCTTTAAAAGAATAATACACTGCCGTGTGTGTGTGTGCGTGCGTGTGTGCGTGCGTGCGTGCGTGCGTGCGTGCGTGCGTGCATGCGTCAGATCAAACAAGCCCGGCTGGAATCTGCTTTGAACCGGACAACAAAGAGAACGAACAAGAGAATGATTGTGGTTAGAGGACAAGATAAAAACAGACAGACAGACAGACAGACAGACAGACAGACAGACAGGGGAGAATGAGAGACAGGACCTGCCTGTTTGTCCAACACTTGAACTTTTCTTTGCTTTTCACTCGGATCTCTCTAGTCACATGTTCACCGTCTGACTTTCTGTCACATTTACAGTACATGTCACTCTGGGATTTACATTTCCCCTGCGGAAATCAATAAAGGTTAATCTAATATCTGTCTGTCTGCCTGCCTGTCTGCCTGCCTGCCTAACAGGTGAGTGGCGTTTACCTGGACATGCTTGTGAACATGCATGAGACAATTGTGACAAGGCATTCCGGTGTTTTAAAAAATATATACAAACACACACAAATGCATGTACACAGGTACAGTATAATATATATGATGTATCATAAAACAGATGGACAGACAGATGGGTAAACAGATGGGCAGGCGGACGGACGGATGGATGGACAGACAGATATAGACTGAAGGGACTAAAGGGAGGAGGCAGGCAGATCAAGGTGATAGAGTACAACTCCCTGCAGTTGGATTCCTCTCACAGGTTCCCAAGGTTTTTTAATGAACAATACCTCCATTACTCTCTCTCTCTCTCTCCCTCATTCCACATTCTCTCCACACGCCAGGTGTGAAATGCACTTTCACTGCGTTTTCTTTTTTGTCCTCTTCCCGTCTGTTTTTTTCTCTCTCTCTCTCTCTCTCTCTCTCTCTCTCTCTCTCTGTGTCCTTGTTCTATAATTTCTTTAGTGCTGACTTTCTTTGTTTTTCCTCCATTCTCAGGTGCTTCGCTCTCGCTTCGCTGCGTTTAAAATAGAGAAAAATAGATTTCTTCAAACTGCTCTGTTCTCTCTCTCTCTCTCTCTCTCTCTCTCTCTCTCTGCACCCTCTCCGTCTCTTTCTCTCTCTGCTTTGTAAAAGAAAACACACGACGACATGGAAAGATATCGATCTCACAACAACCTGGCCTGTTCATCATTCTGCTCTTACAGTCAGTCATGGCCATCACTTTAGATAGCGCCAGGGGCGTCACACCAAATTCTGGGCCCCTGGGTACAAGGATTCACTGTGGGCCCCCATGAATGTTAACTATTGAAAAATAGCAGATATACAAGCTCACAGCGCGGCACCGAGTGCCGCGCTGCGAGCTTGTAGATCTGCTATTTTTGAAAAATTGTGAAAATGTGTGCAAGAAACCGATGTTTCCATGTCTGTGATGCTCAAACCTTTTCACGTGAAGGACCCCCAAAATTATATGTATTTGGCCACGGACCCCCATCTCAAAATATTTAGTTCCAGGGACACCCCAGAAGCAAAATTTGTGTTACAAATGTTCGCTTAAAAAATACATATATTCAAAGATTTGCACACATTTTCACGACTTTTCAAAAATAGCAGATCTACAAGCTTGCAGCGCGGCACTCGGTGCCGCGCTGTGAGCTTGTATATCTGCTATTTTTCAATAGCTAAAGTTACTAGGGCCCCTCCACCGCGGGGCCCAGTAACTCAGTCCCACTTTCCTACCCCTTGTGACGCCCCTGGATAGCGCTGTTGTCGGGCAGAAAACCTTTTATGTCCATCTATCTAGCTATGAATTTACAGAATGTCTGTCTGTCTGCCGTCTGTCTGCATGCTGACATCACTGATTCTACACAGTGTCGCCACCATGGTAACAGCCGCATGTTGAAACAATGCCCAAATTTGGATATGAGCATGCTGACATCACTGATACTAAACAGTGTGGCAACCATAACAGCCGCGAGCTGAAACGATGCCCAAATTTGGAGATGCTGTCCGCCATCTGTCTGCATGCTGACATCACTGATAACAAACAGTGTCGCCACCATGGTAACAGCCGCATCAATGGTGACTGTTCTGCCCAACGGGCCACCGGTCTGGGTTCTCCGACATTACTTCTGAGACTCCTACATTCAATCCCTCATATACTGTGCATACCCCACCGGGCACAGGACTAGTATTCCATATTTTCCGTCACTCGATGCCCTACTTCAGTGGTTCTCAAAGTGGATTCCAGAGACTCTGTGGGTTCCTTTAGTGGGGTCTAAATTGACGCACACCAGTCTGTAACTCTGACAGTGTACAAATGGAACCAAATGAACCCTGACAGGTTCATTTGTTTCCATTTGTACACTGTCAGAGTTAAGGGGAGACCTTGAAATGTAAATGTTTGAGAAACACTGCCCTACTTCGTCGTACAAGAGTGTCGAGCCAAAGTAGTGGAAATATCTGTTCGAACATATGAGGATTCCATGCACCCGACAGCGATGATAGGTCAGCAGCTGGCTTAAAGGAGTAGTTCATCCAAAACATGACTTTTTTCCTATCAGTTACACTCCCCATGAAGCCTTGAGTTCATGGAGATGTTTTTGTCACATTCCCAAGACCAGGGGTCTTCAACGTTTTCAGTCCAAGGACCCCTTAGCTGAGAGAGAGATGAGGCAGCGACCCCCTCTACATATTGTATAAATGTGCAGATTTTCATCGATTTCATGGATAGATTAATCGACTTGTTTGACAGCACTGTCATCAGTCTATGTTAGATTCTTGTTAATGTGTATTTTCAGACATTTAACCACTTGAATCGTCGATATTTTGTTGACCTGACCTTTCACTACGTACTTGGTGTGCTCTTTTTTTACCTCTACACCAAACCTATTTGCCGAAAATAGACGATCTACAGGCTCTCAACGCCTTGTAGATCTGCTATTTTTGAAAGAATGGTCCTACCACACAAGGATTTGGTGGACCCCCTGTAGTAACTCTGAGGACCCCCTATAGGGGTCCCGGACCCCCAGTTGAAGACCTCTGCCCAAGACAATCATTTGGTGACTGCAGGAAAGATAGGAGATTCCAACCGGAGACTGTGCCTGTGCCGGTCATCACATTAACCCATTCAGGCCGGGAACACATTTTAGTGTATGGGAGGGGCTTACAGTACATATACAGTACTAGACCTTACCCGTTCAAAGATGTGTGCTCCAAAATATGTGCAGAGTGTGGGTTGTGGGGAAAGTTACTGTAACTGGTGCGTGCGTGAGAGCATCATAATGTAAGGAGCAGCTCATGGAGGAGTGTATATTTATTTACCCGTTGGAAGATGAGACACACATCAAACGCACCTGGTGAAAGCGTGAGAGAGAGAGAGAGAGAGAGAGAGAGAGAGAGAGAGAGAGAGAGAGAGAGAGCACATTCCTGAGAGAATGCACATTCCTAACTGTGAGAGAGGGAGCTGTGTGTGTGTGTGGGGCTCCAGATCCCATGGCCTGGAGGAACAGACTGTAACCCTGGCAACAGACAGTAGAAAACGCTAATAAACAGCTTTAATTTGGGAGAAATGAAATTCGGGCTCCGTCAGCGTTGGTATAATGCTAATGGCCAATACCATGTGAACTTTGGGATCAGTTGCTGAAGCGAGTGAATAGATAAACGTAGATAAGCGTGAGCGTTAGAGCGTTAGAGCGTGAGTGAGTTTGGAAAATGATATGTTTGATGTAGCAACATATTTGTTTTTGTAGGCTAATTTCTGATTTAGGCCTAACTATAGGTTAGGCCTAAATTAATGGCATATGAATGAGACGGGGTAAAAACATTTCAAATGAATCCAAAGCTTCGTGGGGAGTGTAATTGATAGAAAATAAGTACTTTTTGGGGTGAACTACTCCTTTAAGGACAAACCTGGCTGTTCCCATTGTCGTCTGCAGAATGGTTGTCAGCTGTTGTGTAGAAGCAGTGCAGGGTCACCGATGATTCATTCAGCCTTTTTCACAATGAAGGTCTTTTATTTGGGGGCTTATGGGTTCCATTTTACCTTCAAGGACCACCATAACTCTGGGAGGGTGTGTACAGACTGTACACATGGAACCAAAAGGACCCTTCGTAAGACGGAGTGTCGCAGAGCCGGTGTTGTCGGCTATAAGTAGCTAGGCTATAAGTTTGCTTTTGATTGATTGATTGAAGACTTTATTAGAAGTTTGCATATAGGAAAAGGTACAGTTTCATGACGGTACAGTTCACTGGTACAAGGTCTACTAAAAGGAGATCCTAGAAAAGACTAAGCTTATTTCCATAGGAAACCACTGAAGTATCTCATATAACATTGAATGACAGACGGATAGAACACAGTACTATGCAGTAGATATAGTCAAGAAAGAAAGGGGGAAAAAAAATAAAAAAGATACAAACATACAGTAGGTGTATACAAAGAAGGGTCAGGGATACTGACATACAGTAGTAGCTACAACTGTCTTTTTTTTCTCTTTTCTTTTTATCGAATATCTTAATTACAGTGAGATTGAGCTAACATTTAAGCATTGTTTCTCTGTGTTCAGTTCGGGAAAAGTTGTCTAGCGCACAGCCATATCAATGTTGGGTCTGGAGCAGGCACGTGCACACATAGACATCAAAGGGGGCTTGAGCCCCTGCCCTTTTACCCGTCTGTAAAAAAATGCTCTCTCCAGAACAATGAATGCAGTTTTCACTATTGTGAAAGAAATGCCAAATGCCCTCTTTCAATGCCATACCTGAAGGCAGCATTCAAAGAGAATTGCCTTGTCCAAACTCTCCTGAACTTGAATGCAGCATCTTATGTTGAAAGAATTGCAACAGTTTAGTGTGGTATCAAGTACAGAAAATAGCTGACCTCCAAGCTCACAACTGTTGTGAGCTTGGAGGTCTGCTATTTTCAATATTTTGGTCTGGTCTGGACTGGCTTGGTAAACAGGGACTCAGACCCCCTCCAGGATAAGAGAAAGATAACACTTGCAGAAAGGTGAAATGTCCCACAATATGACTACATTTGTACACGTTTTATTTTGATGGTAACTGTTGTATAATTCAGTGATGTTTGCGGAGCTCGGCTCCGCCCCGTTCCTGACCGCGTCGCTGTCGCGCCAATAATCATCATGACGCACTGGACTCTCGTGTAATATTGCTTAATTGAATTTGTGTTGTGTATAACGAATGTCAATGAAGGTCAAAATTAAATAGGAATCATTAAAGGGAACCATCAAGGAATTGGACCATTAGGGGGGAATCGTTAAGGAACCACAAATCGTTAAAACCCTAAAGGATCCCGACCCTACTCAACAACGCTTCACATTGATCTTGTAGATCTGTAATTTTTTCCCATTCGTCATACTTAAACCCCTACTGTATATTAGTATAGGGGCTTAACCCATTTAGGCCTAAAATTATTGAATGCTTTAACTTTTGAAAAATAGCAGATATACAAGCTCGCAGCGCGGCGAGCTTGTAGATCTGCTATTTTTGAAAAATCGTGAAAATTATAATTTTGACCCGATTCTATAAGTGTCTTTTGAATCCTTCTAAGACTTTTTGAAAAACCTATGTTTCTATGTCAGCAATCTGGCCAGCCATCGTCAAAGAAAAGGTCCTTTTCACTTCAACTGGAGCTCAGTTAGTCTGTTCTTGAGAGAATAGTGGTTCTCAAACCTTCTTCATGTCAAGGACCCCCAAAATGATATGTATTTGGCCACGGACCCCCATCTTAAAATATTTAGTTCCAGGGACCCCCCCAGAAGCAAAATTTGAGTTACAAACGTTCGCTTTAAAAATACATATATTCAAAGGTTCGCGCACATTTTCACGACTTTTTCAAAAATAGCAGATCTACAAGCTCGCAGCGCGGCACTCGGTGCCGCGCTGTGAGCTTGTATATCTGCTATTTTTCACTGGTTAAAAGCATTCAATGATTCTAGGAGTGGTTAACAAGGCTGAATGTGTGTTTTCAGCAAGGAAAGGCACGGTCAGCCTGAAGGGGTCTCTTCTCTATCTCTCTCTCCGCCGGCTTCTTGGTCGTGACTGTCGTTTATTTAAGCGTTGCTATGGAAACAGCACACAGAAAGCCATAATGGAGAGAGAGCGTGTCTTCCTAAGTGGAGCCTGAACAAGACCGTAATGCTTTAGAAAAGGAACACTGTTGATTTTCTTTTTGAGCGGTGGTAGACCGCTCCATAGCATGGCTGTGTGTGTATGTGTGTCTGTAGCCTGTGTATCCGTGTATGTATGTATGTATGTATGTATGTATGTATGTATGTATGTATGTATGTATGTATGTACAGTATGTATGTGTGTGGGTCTGTAGCCTGAGTACCACTGAGTGACCAAAGAGGGTGCTGTTGAGTGAGTCTAGCCTGATCATCAACTGCAATACACACCCACACGCACACACAGACACGGTGAGACACCCCCCCTCCCTCTCTCTCTCACACACACACACACACACACACACACAGCAACACACAGCAACACAACGCACGCACACACACACACGCACACACACACACACACACAGCGCCTACATTGTTGACAGAGAGGTTTATAGGCATCGGCGCTAGTTGCTGTGCTGTCTGGGTAATATAAAAATCACACCCGTGTGAACTGAGCGGTGGAGTCTGTGCGCGCGTGCGTGTGTGTGAGTGTGAGTGTGCCTTGCCTGTTCTGGCCTGGCCTGAACAACAGCGCCCCTCCCTTAACATGTGTGGTCAGAAAAGGTACTACACCACAGGATTGAGGCTACATACAGACCCACCCACCCACATACATACATACATACATACATACATACATACAAACAAACATACATACCTACACACACGGCCACGCTATGGAGACGGTGTGACCACCGCTCAAAAAGACTTTACTGGAGAATGGATGAGCGTGGACACGAGCCCTGGCCTGTTCACTGTTCAGCGTGCATGGTGACTTTGTGATTATTTTTTTTATTTTATGCCCACGGCAATGCATTACGGCACGTCACTTCCACCTACGAAATGGAGAGTGGAGACCAGAAAAAAGAAAGACGAAACATTTCTCCCTCACACTGCCCCCACAGTTGACAAAAGTTCGCCACGGGTAGTTCATGCGTACGTACGTTTTTATCGGTTCTAATCCGTCGGGTTGAGTGTTGTCCGTAAGGGTACGGACAGAGAGAAAAACGGACAGACCAACGGACCAAATGGATTAAATCCCTCTCCCCCTCTGTCTCTAGTGTAGACTTGCAGTCTTTATGTATTACTATGCATGGTATTTGAGTCGACTTGACGACTTTTTGGTTAATGCCCTACTTCATACTAGTGTCACACACACACAAATAGATTGACAGTTACCACCAAGATGCGACACGATTTGAGCTTACATGCTATTTTCCCTCTTTTTGAATTCAGAAAAATAACAGTTTTGGACATAAGAGGTTGACACCCGACAGTGACGCATTGCCTATCTCGGGGCACAGACAGATTGGAGAAATTATTGCATTATTATTCTGGCGGGAGCGCATAGAAAGACACGAGCCATTGCCTGTTAACAAGGCCAAATTGGCACTGCTTAAGTTAACAAGAGAAGACGGGGGATTGGAGCAGATTTAAGTAAGGTTCATTGTGGGTGAGTGGTTTCTAAAAAAGCCTGGCTTCTCTCAGGTAAAGCTTTACTGCGCGTAGACTGTTGTGTCGATAATGATACACAACCTGCACTACCATATGTGGACCTATGTCTGACAGCTGTTTGTTTTTCTTGGCTGTACATCAAATGTTGAGAGCATTTCCCGGAAACAAAGCAACACACGGCTAATCCACTATATCAGCGATTCTCAACAGGACTCCCTAGCTCTTTTCTTGGTCTTGATTTTGAGGCCTTGACTGCGCTTAAACATGCTAAAACTTCACTAAAACTATGCCTAACCCTAACCTTAACCCTAACCTCACAGAAATAATGCCTAAACCTAAAGTCAAAACCCTGTCGAAATGGGCTGGCACCTCAGTACCTCTCTGACCTCTTAAGCCTCTATCAGAGTCCAGGGTGAAGAGCTATTCACTTCACCGCAGTGTCGTTTTCTAGCTATCATCTAAAAATACATAACAAAGCCTACCGGTAGGTGATAGCTAGGAAACTACAACGCGGTGAAGTGAATAGCTCTTCACCCTGGACTCTGATAGAGGCTCAAGAAGATTAGATCCCTTCTAGGGCCTTAAGATCTGCAACTCAGAAAAAGCTCATTGTCCCAAAGACGAAGTTAAAATCTAGAGGAGCCTTCTCAGTCGCAGCCCCCAAATTATGGAACGAGCTACCTCTCCATATTAAAACTGCCCCTACGGTTGAAACTTTTAAATCCCGCCTTAAGACCCATCTTTATTCCTTGGCCTTTTATTGATGTTTTTTACTGCTGCATATTTTTATTGTTTTTATTATTTTACTTTATTTTATCTTGCATTATTCGATCTCCTGCTGATAGCTGATGTTTTACCGCTGCTATTTACTCTTATGTGTTTTAATTTATCATTTTATTATCAAAATGTGCACTTTTACTGATGACTTTTAATTATTGTTTTATGTACCTTTTATTGTGCAGCACTTTGGAAACCCTGTGTTTGTAAAAGGTGCCACGGTATATAAATAAATGGGATTGGAAATTGGATTGGATTGTCCGCCCGGACGAAACACCTGGGAAAGACATCCTCCCAATTCTCAACCGGTTTATTTCCATATTTCATCTTTTTCATAAATGAATGACCAATTCTTTTTCATCGTATCGCTATACAGCACTGTTTCCCAAACAGTGGGTTGGGACCCTATTGTGGGTCACAGACCAATTTGTATGGGTCACGACACAAGCAATCTGGGAACCCATCGTCAAAGAAGAAAGTGCGACACCTATCGGTCTGTCTCTCAGTAGCGTAGCGTTCTCTGAGGCTGTCTCGAGAGATTACGACACAAGTAAAAATCCCATTTTCTTTTCCCTACAAAAAATTAAATATACATTTCAAAAGATGGAAAATCGGCATGAAAAAGGAACCACTGATCTACAGTGTCACGCAAAAGTATAGCGGAGAATAGCCGATACAAGCTCACAGCTGTGAGCTTACGGATTGCCTACGTTTCTAATTGGGGAATATCTCAATGACATGCTCAAAATAAGGACCCCCGGTTGAAAGGGATTGAGTTCTGTGGGTTTTATAAATATCTTCTGACTAAACAATTTCCTTGAATTAATTAGAACGCATGTTATTTTTAACGTTCTTGGACATATTAACTAGGTTTCCCCCGGACAGTGATGTGGAGCATAGGGGAGAGCAGTGGGTGTGGTTTTCTGGTGCAAAAAATTAAATAAAAAATAAGATCCTGGTGAATCATAACCATAACACCTTTGATTCAGAGGGAAAAAAAAAGAAAACCGCTAAACAAAGGGTATTTAATATAGTATATCGTCGTTGTCGGGTGGACACCTTGTATCTCCAAGTTTCAAATGTGTACGTTCTTTCCCTGCTTCATCATACAAGGCCGTCACACAAAAGTAGAGAAAAAAAAAAAAAACGCGAGGCGTTGTGTGCTTGTAGATCGTCTGTTTTCACTAGCTTAAATCATTATTAAAATGATAAATGCAAAATGAACGGTTTTGGACATACAAGGTTTTCACCCGACAACGACGATATCATCTAATTTATTATTAATATTATTTTCACAGAATTTAAGGTTTTACGGCCACAATTCACCAGGATCATGGATGGCTTGATTCTATGCTTAAAATACCACTGCTTATATCGCCGTCGTCTAGCCTCTACAAGCACAGAATCAGCAGAGTTGAGAGAGAAAAGGCCACCTGTCCCAACACTGGACCCTGGTGCTGCTGACCATGACCAACCTGGCGGACCGTTCCAAGAGCCAACTCGGGGGTTCAAACGCAGGGTTGCCAGATAAGCAGAAGTTCAGCCTCTCGGTTGAGCGGGCAGAGTGATGAGATCTGGACAGACAGCCTCTCACCTGGTGAGCAGATCGCCTCCTCCACAGGACAGACTGGCAACACACCCCCCCCCCCAGTGTGTGTGTGTGTGTGTGTGTGTGTGTGTGTGTGTGTGTGTGTGTGTGTGTGTGTGTGTGTGTGTGTGTGTGTGTGTGTGTGTGTGTGTGTGTGTGTGTGTGTGTGTCTTTGTCTCTGTGTGTGCATGTCTGTCTGTCTGACTGACAGACAGAATGACAGACTGGCAGCTATCTGCCCCCTGTAGCGAGTGAGAGAAATGGAAGAAAGAAGGGGGGGCGGTGGAATAATGATGGGTGAGGGGCTGAGAGAGAGAGAGAGAGAGAGAGAGAGAGAGAGAGAGAGAGAGGGAGAGAGAGAGAGAGGGAGATGAAAGAGAAAGGGAAAGGGGTACATGGTCTGCTGTAGGGAGAGAGAGAGAGAGAGAGAGAGAGATCAAATGAAAAGGGGGGAAGGGTCTTGGTAAAGGATGGGATGTGGTGCTGAGGCTGAGGCTGGGTGAGTGATGGTGTGTATATCGTTGTTGTCGGGTGGAAACCTTGCATGTCCAAAACCGTTCGTTTTGTAGTTATCATTTTAAACATGATTTAAACTAGTGAAAACAGCCGATCTACAAGCACACAACGCCTCGCGGTGCGAGGCGTTGTGTGCTTGTAGATCTGCTGTTTTCACTATACTTTCGTGCAACAGCCTTGTATGATGAAGCTGGGCTTTACTTACACATTTGAAACTTGGAGATACAAGGTTTCTGCCCGACAGTGATGATAATATATGGACCAGACAGTGAGAATGTGAATAAAAGACAGTTTAACCCTGATTCTCTCAATTCAACCTTATGTTCTATCTTAAAATCTTTCTCCTTCTCTCTCTCTGTCTCTGTCTCTCTGACTCTGTTGCTCTCTCAGCCTCCTCTTATTTCTCTGTTATCTACTTAAACCCTCCAGTATTTAATGAAACAGACCTGAGGTGCAACTGTATTGGACTGCTTTCTCCATCTGCACCAAATTTCTTTGACAAAAAGTGTACTGTAAATATGCAGTTTTTTGGGCGCCCCCAAAGATATGGATGCTGGGGTTCAGGTGATTAAAGCCTTAAGCTGATTTTGCAATGCTGAAAATAGCCGATCTACAAGCTCATATATAGCACAGAGCATACATTGCAATAGAAGCCAAATACCTGAAATTAAAATAAAGGACCCGGGCCTGGAGTCCCTTATTTCAAGGAAAAATAAGGGACACCCAGAAAAAGGTAAAATCTCTCTGAACTAGTCCTGTGCCCGTGGGGTATGCACAGTATATGAGGGATTGAATGTAGGAGTCTTCAAAGTAAGACCGGTGCCCGTTAGAACAGTCACCATTGACATCCAGTTGTGCAATAATACCTGTCTGTAATGTAGGCATTGTTTCAGCATGCGGCTGTTTCCATGGTGGCGACAATGTGTAGTATCAGTGATGTCAGCATGTATGATGTCAGCATGCTGACAGACAGACATTCGGTCCTATTAATGGGAACCACTCTAATAGAAATCCCTTTTATGCCCATATATGGAGATCCCTGATGTCATCAATATTAAGCTCATATCTAACAGGACTTCATATGGGAATTCCCATATACAGTATATGGAGGAAGACAGCCCATATCTGTGTGGCTGGTTCAGACAGGGATTTCCATGTATGGGCATGAAAGGGATGTGGATCTCCATATATGGGTACCAGGGGTCTCCATATATGGGTAACTGGTCTGATATACATCACTGGCCAGATGGCCAAGAATTGGCACGACCTCTAGGTCACATGTGTTAATGTGTTCTTCTCTTCCTCCACACGACTGATTCAAATCACTTAACAAAGCACCAAGTAATCACCATGCAGAGATTCAGGTGTCACAGGCTCACAGCAGCAACAGCAACCAGTCAGAATGAAACAGCTATACACACACACACACACAAACATCGTCGTTGTCGGGCAGAAACCTTGTATCTTCAAGTTTCAAATTTGTACGTTAAGTAAAGCCCTGCTTCATCATACAAGGCCATCGCACAAAGGTAGTGAAAACAGCAAATCTACAAGCACACAAGGGTGCGAGGCGTTGTGTGCTTGTAGATCGGCTGTTTTCACTAGTTTAAATCATTTTTAAAATGATAAATGCAAAGCCGACGGTTTTGGACATACAAGGTTTTCACCCGACAACGACGATATGGTGCATTTGACCACACATACTCTGTAGTTTCTGGCAACCCTATCACACATACTCTCTGTCTGAGGGCCAGACAACATTGTCATGGTCATTGAGCGTATGCTGATATCAAACCTCATTATGTGGGCTTTTAGCGTGGCGTGCCCTTCCTGAAGCCCAGCCTTACAGCTCTCTGACCTTTCATCCGTTGTGCTGTAAACATTGCCTTCTTTGTATCGTCCATATTGTGCCGTAAACAAAGTTGTTCTCACTGTCCACATTGTGGCGTAAACAAAAGTTGTTTTTATCGTCCATATGCCCTTCTGAACTCGCTGCAGTACCACTCACTACGTATCCATCTGGTGTGTTATCAATGAGGCCTTTTATTTTTAGTGGCTTTGTGAACTATGGCGCTACCGACTCGAGGGCCTCCAGGTTATGACTCATGTTCATAATCCCGCTCAAAGGAGGGTTGTGTTCTGGTCCTCTTGTCCAACACATGTTTCATCTTGGCATGCTCCAGGAAATTGTCTATTTTCAAGGTTCTAAATGGTCTATAACCATGAGCAGTGTGTGTGTGTGTGTGTGTGTGTGTGTGTGTGTGTGTGTGTGTGTGTGTGTGTGTGTGTGTGTGTGTGTGTGTGTGTGTGTGTGTGTGTGTGTGTTTGCAGACAGGGTATACTGTATGTGTGTGTGACTAATGTATTTGTGATTGCTAATGATTACCAAGTCAAACAGTTTTAGCATCTGTGATGATACAGTGCCTGGGGCGGGCGCAGGGAACAGCAGGGTCCCGCGCTGGGGTCCTTGTAATGAGGCAGCAATTACACACACACACACACACACACACACACACACACACACACACACACACACACACACACACACACACACACACACACACACACACACACACACACACACACACACACACAGTTAGAGTCGTCACACCCACAGGGCCCCTGTCAGAGGTCACTACAGAGATGGTCAGAGTCAATAGCCTTAATCATACTCAGAGGTGTGGGGCGCACGCAAGCGTGCGCGTGCACCCACACACACACAATGGATCATGGTGTATTAGTGTGTGCGTGTTCATTATGGTTGAAGATGTCATTGATTTTTGTGGTACCATGAAAATTAATGGTTACAGCCCAAAACAGCCCTAATGTGGCTCTGAATAACGAGCATCGGCCAGGTGTCACTGTCACGCACGCACCTTATAAATACACACTCATTCTCACTCACTCACTCACACACACACACACACACGCGCGCGCACACATGCACAAAATACGGTGCATTTGACCACACATACTCTGTAGTTTCTCACTCACTCACTCTCGCTCACTTTCATGCCAACACACACAAACACATGTCCTGTGTGCCCCACACACGGGGGGAGGCGTGAAGGCACAAGGCTTTTCCTTCTCTTGACTGGGTTAATGGTCTTATCTAACACAAGACCCTGTGGGTTCCAAATGCTACATGTCATGCATGCAGTGTGCCTGGCTCACTCTGATCAATAATGCAGAGGAAGGTGGGTGGGGTGGTGGGGTATAGACTACTGAGAGAGAGAGAGAGAGAGAGGGGGGGGGGGGGAGTTTTTGAAAATAGCTAGTATTTAAATAGTTTTTGAAGTATAACATAGCGCTCACTTGATGTAATGATTTGTATAAATAACGATCTACAAAGTAATCTATTAACTAAAGCTGTCAATAGAATCAAAAGTATCCAGTGGTGGAAAAAGTACTCACATTTTCTACTTAAAGGGGAAGACCGCCCATTTTCAATATTGAAATATGTCATTAATATATATACCTTAGAGGAGTTGTGTGGAAATAGAAAAAAAGTTCCCCCCCCTTCTGTGTTGCCTAGAACTGGAAGATTGATTTTGGGGTTTGTATTGTAAAGTACAACGGTGTGATGTCATCAAGTTGTACTTTACAATACAAACCCCAAAATCAATCCTCCAGTTCTAGGCAACACAGAAGGGGGGGGGGGGGGGGACTCCTCTAAGGTATATTAATGACAGTTCAATATTGAAAATGGGTGGTCTTCCCCTTTAAGTACAGTGCATAAGGCTAAGTAAAAGTACTTAGTTACTTTACACCACTGAAAGTATCTCAGATCTTGCATCTGACTGAGATGTAATGGAGCAGAGGTGTCATATAAAGTATTGAGAAAAGGCAAAGTAAAAGCACCTCAAAGTTGTACATAATTAGAGTACTTTTATAGTCAACGTGCTTTAGTTTCCACTAGCCGGGCAGATAACAGAAATAATCGTTCACTTGCGGATACAAGCACCAAAATTGGCACACATACTCCTTAGGGATTGCTCTTTTCATAAAACCATCTGGCCAAATCAAATTTCAAGATGGCGGCCATTTTTCAAGATGGCCGCCATAAAATACCATAGACCTGTCCTATTTGAATGATCTTGGTGTCAAATCATACATTTTTCACTATGTAGAATCCAAATTTGGACCCATGGACTTACTCACTGGCTTCCTTGTACCATATATCAGTCCCGGAATCCTAATATTCTGCTAAATTAGAGGTTTGTGTTATGTCTGACTCGGATAAAATGGGTGGTAGTGTATATCTTAGTATTGTTAGAGGTTTATAGTGTGTATGTGTGTGTGTGTGTGTGTGTGTGTGTGTGTGTGTGTGTGGGGGGGGGGGGGTAATGTAGTAATGTAGTAACTCAACAGAGCGGATTTCAATGCACAGTGGCTGACGCGGCTAAAATTCATGGTAGATATAATAGCGCCGTGGGATCACTCTTTGTCTAGTCTCTATTCTTCGACCTTTTCGACTTGGGTAACCCTGCCATTAGTACAGGAGTACAAGACTCCTGCCGACATAGCTCTGGGGGTCATGGAGACACGCAAACTGCCTCACCACGATAAGGTGATGATCCCGTCGAGGCAGGAGGTAGTTTTTTTTTTTGTCTTTTCTTTTTTTTTTTTTTTTTCTAGGGCCTAGGCAGTATAGTACAATAGTATAGTAGGCCTATACTACAACGCTTCTAAACCTCGCACCTGCAGCTGCACAGTGCCGTGCAGGTCAGACCAAAGTGGTAGCATTTGCATCGACTGCAGCATTCCAACTTGCATCCACACTTGGTCAGCTGCTGGCAACTCTCTGCAATGGGTGGGAGCTCAGTCCAATCAATCTGCCACAGATCTCCTTTCTTGGTCCAGCCCCAGTTGTCAGGAGTCTGCATTTCTGGTTGACATACTGTTGACTGACTCCAGATGCAGGCCGCTTGATAGGAAGCGCGCTTCACATGTTGCTTCAGTGCTGCTTGCGTTGGAGGAATGGCTTCGTATGGCCTCTGCTTCCGAGCAAACAAGTCCAACCTCGCATCATTGACACCTTCAGCTGTGCTGGATCGGTCGTACATCATGACCACAAACTTCTCCAAGGTTTTCAGGTCTTCATCATCCACTACAGGTGGGTAATGGCTGAGTTTGCTGAAGACACCAGAAGCCTCATCACAAACATTCCAGGTTTGCCACGCAGACTTCTTCCCCTTTACGCGGAATGCTGAAACAACATCGCAGCCAGTGAAGGCATGGAAGAAGAGCATCCCTTTGCTCTTTTCTGCAAGAGTGCAACACAGGTCATGAACAGAATCCACTTTAAGTTCTGTCTTTGGCCAAAGGCAACCCACTGCCCAGCCCTGAGGCTCATAGGGCAGGAGTCTATGTCCTGTTTCTGTGAGGCTGCTTGATGTACATTAAGTACCCCTAGTGGACATGATAATAGTTTGTCACAGGGACATACCCCAATCCAGCCTTTGATGCTGAGGTCATAGATTCAAGATGTATGACAAGGTCCATATATGGAGTTCCCTGATGTCTTCAATATTAAGCCCATATCTAACAGGACTTCATATGGGAATGCCCATATATGGAGGACACATTGGCCACATACCACACTAACAGAATCCATATATGGCCAAGACAGATGGCCAAGACAGCCCATATCTGTGTGACTGGTTCTACAGACAGGGATCTCCATGTATGGGCATAAAAGGGTATGTTGTCAGTTGTCATGGACATCATAGTACTTTCACATAACAAATAACTGAGTAAGCATGTTTGGGCTCTCACAGCATATCTCCATATACAGTACATGGACCTCCATATATGGGTACCAGGGGGTCTCCATATATGGGTAAACAGCCGTTTGGATGGCCCCCTGTAGTAACGCTGAGGACACCTGGGGGTCCCGGACCCTGTGGAAGACCCCTAGTATTAGCTACAGAGCCCAGGTACAGGTACAAAAGCTTTTATGCTTCAAGTATGATCTAATTGTTCTGGAGCAGGAGCAGAGCAAGGACTGTACTGAGATAGGCTCAGGGGTCATTCCGGGGGTCCCAGGTGAGGAGAGACCCCCACCAAAAGTCATAAAGGTTATTCTGGCTGCTTCAAAAGTGCAATATATGAACTTAGAATGTTTTAAAACCTTCAAAACAACTCTAATATTATGAGAATTGGACATTAACTGGCTGACATACTGTTCTGCGAGGTCCTAACATAGATGACCCCCCAGAAAGGGGGCTGGGGTCAGGAAAATCTGACACCCATCATTTTCTGACAGTTTGGTCCCTATAAATGCCAAAGCAGTAAAAAAATACATTTTAGCAAAGAAATCCTTAGAAGTACACTTCTTATCACACTAGGTAGTAACTCCGAGGACCCCCAGGGGTCCCGAAGCCCCTGTGGAAGACCCCTGGTATTTGTTACTACTTTTTTTTTGTTTTCAGAAAAAAAGTTTATGCTTCAATTATGATCTAATATGACATTGTTCTGGAGCAGGAGCAGAGCGAGTACTGAGATAGGCTCAGGGGTCCATCTGGGGGGTCCCAGGTGAGGAAAGACCCCAACCAAAAGTCAGAAAGCTTATTCTGGCTGCTTCAAAAGTGTAATAAATGAACTCAGAATGTTTTAAAACCTACAAAACAACCCTAATATTAAGAAAATTGGACATTAACTGGCTGGCGTACTGTTCTGGCATGCAGGTCCCAAACTAGATGACCCCCAGAAAGGGGGTGGGGGTCCGGAAAAGTTGACACCCATCATTTTCTCATAGTTTGGACTCTATAGAACCAGGATCTGCAAAAAGATCAATTTTAGCACACCCTACGGGAGCTGTTTTTTGGACGCATCGCACCACACTATTAGCAGAATATTAAGATTCCGGGACTGATATATGGTACAAGGAAGCCATTGAGTAAGTCCATGGGTCCAAATTTGGATTCTACATAGTGATAAATGTATGATTTGACACCAAAATTATTCAAATAGGACAAGTCTATGGGATTTTATTGCGGAATGCAAGATTACTGTATATTCAATGGCGGCCATCATGAAAATTGGCCGCCATCTTGATTTTTTTTTTGGCCAGATGGTTTTCTGAAAAGAGCAATGCCTAAGGAGTATGTGTGCCAATTTTGGTGCTTGTATCCGCAAGTGAACGATTCACCTGTAATATGCACTTTATCTGCCTCGCTACACCAGTGGAGAGAGAGGGAGGGAGAGAGGGAGGGAGGGGGGGAGGGAGTGCCGGGAACGATGACCGTGAACTGCTTGATTTGAGTGATGAGTCACAGCGCGCTGGAAGATAATCAAATCAAAGAAGAACGAGGAGGTGGAGGATAGAGCGGACAAGAGCGGAACAGAAAGAGATGGCACAAAAGGTGAGTGGGTTGAGAGAGGAGAGGAGAGGAGCAGGCATGTGCACCACATACGCATCAAAGGGGTCTTGAGCCCCTGCCCTTATCTGTAGAAGGTGCCCTCTCCACTCTCCAGACCATGAATGCAGTTTTCACTATGGTGAAAGAAATGCAAATTATGCCCTCTTTCCATGTCATACCCAAAGGTGGCATTCAAGAGAATTGCCTCGTCCAAACTCTCCTGAACTTGAACGCAGCATCATATGTTGAAAGAATTGCCCTCTCTGTGTAGAAATCCATGCTGTTACGCCACATCTCCAGTATTGACTTGATTATGCTTAGTTTAATGTGGTTTCAAGTACCGAAAATAGCCGACCTCCAAGCTCACAACGCGTCGTGCTGCGACGCGTTGTGAGCTTGGAGGTCGGCTATTTTCGACATTTCCACCAAAAGGCCCTTTTGGAAATGTCAGCCCCTGCCTCTCTAACATTCTTTGCACGTCCCTGGAGGGGAGGGGAGGGGAGGTAGTTTCCCAGCGTGACAATGGAAGTGTTTCTGTATTCACAGAAGCATCCCACACAGTGGCGAGGGGAAGGAGGAGAGATTATGCCAATGTAATGTGAATTCAATTAACACAGATACAGCCGCATATCAATTACCGTGTTTTTCACCGAGCAAGCTCACGTCTCTGCCACAATGACCCAGATTTTCTTTATTAATTTAGCCCCCTTTCCCGCATGGAATCCATAACGTTGTTGGATAAAAATATCCAGCCAAGGCAGTGTGGCTAGTCATTCACACATTGTCCTCCTTTGTGGAGACCTATATACCGTGTCTGTTCCCACAGATAACTGATGACACTAGATCAGTGGTTCTCAAACCTTTTGGGTTTCAGTACCCCCTTTTCCTTATTGCTGAATCCAAGTACCCCCTTTAATCCAAAGGTTCTCAAAGTGGATTCCATGGACTCTGTGGGCTCCTGTAGGGGGGTCTAAATTGACCCATACAAGTCTGTAACTCTGACAGTGTACAAATGGAACCAAATGAACCCTGACGGGTTCATTTGGTTCCATTTGTACACTGTCAGAGTTAAGGGGATACCTTTAAATTTGGTAGTTTGAGAAACAAGTAAGTAAGTAAGTAGTCTGATTTCTATTCAGTAACAGAAAAAGATCTTCATTTGGTTTAAAGCTATGTATACAGAGCAGCACGTTCACCTGCATTTGTCAATGTTTTATCTTTAAACATAACAGTAAAATAAATGTTTCCATTTTCCATGTTCTCTCAAGTACCCCCTGTAGTACCTCTGCGTACCCCTAGGGGTACACGTACCCCCATTTGAGAAACACTGCACTAGATGATAGTCAGGGATAAGGTGCATAATGCTCAAAGTAGAGCTGTCTAACGCAACAAAACAAAGCTCAAGGCTAAAGGGCCATCTACACCAAGCACTCTATTTATAACTATGAACTATAAAGATATAGTTTTAAAAATCATTCTAGGTGGATTATCAAGTGGATGCCAAGTCCACACCACAACTATAAAGACGACATGTGGTGACTACAGTATAGTTATAGTGCTGGGTGTGGATGGTCCTTAACACTTTGAGTGCCAGCCCCCCCTGCCCCCCGTCCCTTACCAGTGCCACCATTAGGTCCCATTCATTTCTGCCCCAATTCCAGGGAATAAATTGGAAATGATCCGATATTCACATCGGAACAAAAATGGGAGGTTTGGTAAAAGAGGATTTTTTTTTTTACCAAAAAAATTTTGGAGTGATTTCGGTGAGCGGTTTTGGAGATAGGTGCTCGAGAGTGCGCACTGCGCAAACCAGTCAATAACCTCAGAAATCTAGATTCTGAGATATTTGAGTTCAAAGAAAAAAAACTTTAGGAAGCCATAGCAACAAATTGGTAAATGGTAACGGAACACAAGTACCCTTGACAGAAAGAATGACATGCCTACTTTCATTATGTGCAAAAAAAGTTAAAAAAATATTGTACCATCGTCTAGTTTCAAGGGGGCAAAGTGAAAAAGTATGAAATGACTCAGAAGGTAGAAATTGCCTTACATTTTGATAGAACTATGCACTGTGAATTCACTGTGTTTTTACCTGGTCTAGAAGGTCAGGAAGACAAAAAGTCAGAAAAGCGATGTCAACCTTTTATTTTATGGCAACATCGAACCCTAACCCTGGTGAGTACCTCACACATCCAGCATGAACATATTTATGTTCAACAATATTTACAAATATTTCCAAAAAAAAAGAAATCACAAATATGACTTCACAAAAATAAAATATAACTGGATAAAAGTAAAATAAAATAAATGTGCAGCAAGTAAAGAATAAATAAAATAATATAAAAGTCAGTACTGTACTGTACTGTATTCTCAAAAAAAGGCATTCAACAAGCCAACATTCAGGAGTCAAAGGCACCACAAATAAAGGTCAAAGATGGTACTGTTCACCGTGTGTGTGTGTGTGTGTGTGTGTGTGTGTGTGTGTGTGTGTGTGTGTGTGTGTGTGTGTGTGTGTGTGTGTGTGTGTGTGTGTGTGTGTGTGTGTGTGTGTGTGTGTGTACCTCAGGTGCCTCAAAATGGCCTGGTACCTGTTCCTTGCCATTGTTCTGGGAAAGTACGGCATGGCAATGTTTTTTTGACCACTGCATGGCAATCTCCGGCTTGTGAACGATAGCTGTGAGGAAGAGAAGTCTGACTCCTCCGCTCTCGCTATCTCCGCCATCATACTGTCCTCTGCGTTGTCATTGGTCTGGTTGCAGATCGGGCTCCCATCCTTCCTCCATCCAGTCAGACTCCACGGGCCCTGTATATGATAGAAATAAATACAAAATACTAAATGAACGTGCTTCTGTATAATTTGTATGTTCTTTAGCAAAGGCTGTCGCACAAAAGTAGTGAAAACAGCAGATCTACAAGCGAGGCGTTGTGTGCTTGTAGATCGGCTGTTTTCACTAGTCTAAATAATTTCAAATGTATATATGTATATATACGTGGCCACTGAATTCTATAGGCTCTGCTTTGATACAAATTTGATACAGATTTGAGATCGATTTGATAGATTATTATGTCACACACACACACACACACACACACACACACACACACACACACACACACACACACACACACACACACACACACACACACACACACACACACACACACACACACACACACACACACACACACACACACACACACACTGATTGTATTACTAAACTATCTATCTAGGTATACACACACAATAAAAAACTAAACTATAAAGAAATGTATTCTTACTGGAAGAAGTTGGAGGAACTTCATACACCTACTACAAACCATGGATTGACATCTAGACCTACTGCACATACAGTATGAAACAGAGCTGATACCTTTATGTACTATGAGGAAAATAATGCTGCTATTTGTACCCTGTATATATATAAAACTAGACCAGGTCAACCTGGTTGTGCCAGACCCCGGTTCTGCCAACCCTCTGGGCCTATAAATTTAATGGTACATTTATAGGCTGTCTGTCCCTTTATAGGCTGTCTGTCCCTCCCTCATGTCATCATCATTTGTGACATTGTGATGACATGAAGGCTTTGTCTGTCGGTCTATCCCTCCCTCATGTCATCATCATGTCATCATCATGACCATCTATGGAGAAAAACCGGACAGACCGACATTTGCTTATGTAGGCCTACCCATTTCATGGGTCTGGCAATGACAATGCGACATAGCATTTTCAACTGTTTTTTGCCAGACCCATGAAATGGGTAGGCCTACATAAGCAAATGTCGGTCTGTCTGTCCTGGTTTTCTATATAAAGGGTATATATGATGATGACATGATGATGACATGCCTACAAAAGGCATGATGTCATAAATGATGATGACAGACAGGGGGTCTGGCACAACCAGGTTGACCTGGTCTAGTTTTATTGTATGTGTGATACTTGCTTTGGCAATGTAAACGTATGTTTTCTCATGCCAATAACGCTCCTTTGAATTGAATTGTATATTACCAAATGCACCCTACGTGGAAAAAAAACAATAGCAGGTCAGGCTTATTGACATCGGTTATTGATTGATTGAAGAATGTATTACAAGCTTGCATTAGAGTAGACCTACAGATTCATGGCTCATTTCCACAGGAACACACTTTATGATATGCATACAGTGGTGTGTTCTAGACTTTTTTTGAGGGCATACGATCAGCTACTATTCGTTTGGCCAGGGCAGACGCTATAGTACATAATCCCTATCAAATACGCTACTTTGAAAGGTTCACGAGGGCAGACGCCGTTCATATTTTATTGTTCCTCCATCACGGAGGTATAGAGGCCGGCGCCTGGCGGCGCCGTGCCTGCGAGGGTGTGCCAAGTCGGGCGAGGTGTGGAGGGTAGTCCCCGGTGAGTCCCCAGAACACAGCACTGATCTCATATAACATTGAAAGACAGACAGACGTATAGAACATATTGAAACGTAAAAAGCATAGCTTTATAATGCTTACCCGGTTCGCTGATCGCAGCACACCGAGCGACCGGGTCGTCCTCCTTGGCTAAGTCCACGCACGGCCTCATTTGGGTGTATTAGCGCCCGCTCCAACTCCGCTCTCCGGGGCCATACCTATCGGTGCAGCCGGTGGGCGCCGTAAGATGATACACTGCTCCAAACAGCCTGCCTCCGGTCCGGATCACCGCCGTAGCTCCTCCGTCCACTGTGGATGGCTGGCGACGTTCCTTGGCTCCCCCGACACAGCAGCAAAAACACAGAATTCTCTTCAAATCGCCGGCATCAGCGTTCAACGGCATCACCGTTCATCCTCACGCGTCGCCTCAGTCAAGTCCCAAACGCAGCCGCGCAGCAACAAACGAAAGTCCAACTGGTGCTTCGGGTTTTGATTATGGTCGGTGGCGGCGCTGGGCAGCTGCGGGCTTGGTGTCCACGGCCACGGGGCATGGTTCGGCTGCCTGCTTGGTCTCCATGTGCGGCCATGACTTGCTCTCTGATCAGCGGAGCAACGGTCCGGTAACTGGGACGGCGTTTTCTTTTTCTACAAAATGGACCCCAACCTACAAAGAAACTAGCCCTTCCCTTCCCCCACTCCTCCTAGGTAAAACCTTCCGATCTCTCTCTCTATCTCTATCTCTCTAAATAATACTACATCTAATGATTTTATAACTAATTCTAGCTCATTCTCTCAATATATCTCTCTCTCCCTCTGATTGCTGTGTGTCCGCTTACGGTAAAAGTCACTGAATTCTTTGAGACCCTTGTTTCTGGGGGGAACCGGCCAATCAGCATGCTTGAATTTGGTCACATAGCGTGTGATGTCATGCAGGGGCGTCAATTGGGTATGGCAGGGGTATGCAGCTGCCATACCTTGACAGGGGGAAATAATAAAAATGTACTTTCATCGTGCCTGTTGCTAAGGTATGGCAACATGACTGGTGTCTTCACCAGACACCAGTCATGTTGCCATACCTTAGCTTGTTCTGAACTGACGCCACTGAATTGTCATGCATGACGACCGTCCCATCGTCCAAAAGGGCTGTATCTTGGTTACCGCATAGATCCAACACTGTACTACTGTAATATGAAAAAAAAGCATCTGGCGTCATATGACGCCAATATTATTTTCTGGCATCATTGCCAAGGTCGTGTCGGACGTCATATGACGCCCTGGCACTGAAAGTGTTAACACTGTCCCAGCATCCCGACCCGAGATATAATAAATTATGTATGAAATAAAAAAAATGATATGTAATTGGGACAAACAAACATATCTTTTGCTAATCGTGACATATTCAAAATAATGAGTATGTTTACTTTTGGTACTTTGATGCCAATACTTGACATTTTGAATGCAGGCCCTTGTAACACTTGAAACCCACTAGGCGCGCACGCACAAGAGCACGGATGCTGATTTTCTTCCTCTCCATGTTAATGAATGCAGCTGTTCTCACTGCAGCCGCACACATACCGATCCATTGACGCTCTTAAAGATTATTTTCCCACTCCGGGCAAATAAAAAAATAATTCTGTGCACATTCTCATTGAAACGCATTACGCCAGACATCCCACTGGCCAGGTCTGGCAAGAACAGTCTCGCACAAACCTCACACTATAAAGGCCTGTCCATACTTTGACCGAAATGTTCGGTGAGTTGGACTTTCCGACGTGCAAATTTCCGAACTCTCATTCTGTGTAATGCTTTTCAGAAGTCGCGAGTGACGTCATTTTGTAGTCGAACCGGCCCTTTTGACCGAAAAGGGCGGTTTTGGTCACAGTATGGACAGGCCTTTAGTCATGCGAGCGTCACTATCCCCCTAAACATTTTTCTGTCTATTAGACGTCGAATATACGTCTAAAGCAGGTCTAAAATACGTCTAATATACGTCTAGATTTGAAAGTTTTTTAGACGTCTAATCAATGTCTAGTCTTAGATTAGACGTCTAAAAAACGTTCAAATCTATACCTCTATTAGACCAATTTTAGCTAGACGTCTAATAGACGACTATTGCTCAGTGGGATGCTATGCTGGTGGGAACAGCATTGCTACAGTATATTGTGGTAATGCTCAAGTAAAAGGTCTGAGTAGTTCTTCCACCACTGCTCGCTCCCTGTACGCGGGTTGACCCGGTCCAAGCAGTGGGCAGCAGAGGGCACAAATCATTGTCCTGGTTGACCCCAAAACTGCAGTGTACAGCTGATTCACAAATTACACACACACACACACTGCACCTCTCCTCCCACACCAGTACACAGCCAGTCCCCCAAATACTAAACACACACCACTTCTCCTCTATAAATTGTCAATTTGCCTCTCCGTTGCATGCCCCAGCATGCCAGTCTGCCTGCCCCGAAATAGGGCCATTAGTCTGGTTATTTCCAGAGCACACAGATCGGCAGATTCCATGCCATAAAATATACAAAATGTATGTCTACAATACATGGGTATACAGTGTGCTTATATAATGTCTTGTTTGGGCTATATAAGGGATTCACTTTTTCTTTTCGTTTCTTCAAGGACCCCAAGTTTGATACACATTAGAGAAAATGTTTATCCATCTCTGGGACTCTAATCTATACTGTAAAATCTTGTGTTCATTTACAGAGCCGTAAGGGTCCAGATTGGTTCCTAACTATCAATCATTTAGTTGGGGACCCCCTGGAATCCGCTCAAGGACACTAGGGGGGCCCGGACCCCACATTGAGAATATATACACATTGAGAACTAATAACCCTAGCCTGGACGTCATTCCACTTGAAACTGCATGAAATCATTAATTATTACTGTGATGCCTGCAAGCCTCGTCCTTTGAAAGATGGAGCAGCCAGTTAATTACAAAAGGTTAAGTCAATTAAGTCATGTATTCTGATTCTGTCAAACACACAAACACTCAAGCTCACATGCATCTGAGTGTTTAATCACCCTATATATGCAGTTGACAAGGCTCTATGAGATCTGCTAGCATTTTCCTCTAAAAGAAATCATACAGTATCTTCGCCAAAAATTGACAGTATTAAACAGGGTTCCCCAATAGGCGGCCCACAGGCCATTTGCGGCCCGCGGGGGCTACTGTCTGGCCCAGACCAACCCCAGTAATAATGGTGGTATAAGAGCAGCAACAACACTAGTATATCGTCGTTGTCGGCTGGAAATCTCGTATCTCCAAATGTGTACGTTCTTTCGCAAATCATACAAGGCCGTCGCACAAAAGTAGTGAAAACAGCAGATCTACAAGCACACAACGCCTCGCACCGCGAGGTGTTGTGTGCTTGTAGATCGGCTGTTTTCACTAGTTTAAATGATTTTTAAAATTATAAATTCAAAACGAACGGTTTTGGACATACAAGATTTTCACCCGACAACGACGATATCTGAACTGTCGCTGGAGTAGCGGGAACGCCACCGCCGCCCCCTGCAATGCTGTGGCCCTCGGCTTGGTACCCTAGACATGATTCGGCCCTTGGGGAAAACTAATTGGGGAACCTTGGTATACAAGATCACAAAAAGTGCTTGTACGTCGTAGATCTGCTATCTTCACTGAGAGGACATGATGTCCAAACCGCTCCTCCGCTGCTTTTCTGTGGACACAGCCCTTTAATGATTAGATTTTTCTGTACGTCTCTGCTTCCCCCCTCGCCCCACCCCATGGCAGTTTCACACAAACATTTACAATCAAAGGACCACAAGGGAAATAAGCTCTTGCCTCAAGCTTTTTTTCGTGTTTGACCCTTTTGACAGATATGTACAAAATATATATGTTATTGTAATCTACTTGCATTTTTGTCAATAAACGTCAATCGACCAATCAACCAAATCAATCAATCAATCAATCACATACATGTCCATCGCATGAAGCTGTCGTGTGCCAAAAATAGACCGCGCGGCTATTTTTGGCATACGACGCCTCCCCATGTGATGAAATACAGGCTTCAATCATTTCCCCCTGACATGCCAGTTCCAGGGTCAGCTAGAATTCCAGTGTGCTGAAACTCATCTGTCTGCGTTTTGCAGCTGTCACCACTGCAGACAGAGGTCACAGCATCCATCCCTTCACACACTGGACACAGACAGGCAGGGGGGGGGGGGAAGATGGCCTCTGTTGGTTCCATTGGTGGAAGAAAGTATACCCAGATTGTTTACATCACCGTTTCCCAACCTTTTTTGCCCGGGACCCAAACTAGTGAAAATAGCTACAAGCTGACAACGCGGCGCTTCGCGCCACTTGTGAAACATTTGAAGCAATGTTTCACGAGTCTGAAACATTGCTTCTAATTTATGGAACTTCTTTGATTTTTCTTTTATTTATTCATGAAATTATTTGGAAAAAATCAATGAAATATATATTTTTTTTAATTCATGGAAAATGTTGGGAGTGTTTTTTGGAAAAGGTTTTGAAATAATAATAATTAAAAACAAAATGTAGGAAACTGGTACACGGTCAACTAAAAGGATATGCCCAAGAAAGCACATACATGGCTTATTTAAATTGAGATCCTTTAAAAATGACTTTCCATCACGTGCCTGTGTTGGAGTGCTCTATCATGCTGGTGGGTGCGGTGCTGTTCCAGACCGTACGGTTGGAGGTGTTGTGCGGTGCCTTTCCAGACCGTACGGTTGGAGGTGCTTAACAGGCCGGCCTGCTGAGGCCGCCCGTTTCACCCGATTGCGTTGACCTCCGTGTTCTCGTTGGCCCCGGGGGTCAGGGGTCAACGGTTACCCGCGGCGATACGGTGACACCTCATTACTCCAAACCTCGGCCGTTGCCTGGCCAACGTGATGGGTTTCCATGACGACCGTCGACCGGCCATGCAGGCAGAAGAGCCCTTATCTTGATGCTGCTGAGAGAGTTGCACCTTTGAGAGTGTGTGTGTGTGTGTGTGTGTGTGTGTGTGTGTGTGTGTGTGTGTGTGTGTGTGTGTGTGTGTGTGTGTGTGTGTGTGTGTGTGTGTGTGTGTGTGTGTGTGTGTATTGAAAATAATTATGAAAAAATCATAAATCATCAGTCAGGGGCGTCAATTGGGTATGGCAGGGTTATGCAGCTGCCATACCCTGGGTCCAGGGGTGAACATAAAAGTTACTTTTAAATATAAATCCATGAATGTCTCTTTGTCTATCTGTGCTGAATATTATGTTGTTAAGTTACAGTAAAATAACTACAAATGCAACATTTTACAAAATGGTCACTTTAACAAGGTATTATAATTGTATTCTCCCCATCTTGACAAAATGGTATATTCATTCCCAGGTTCCGCAGGTCAGCTGCACAGGTGCAATGCATTATTGTTAATTGTGGCACGTTTACTAACATGCCAAGTTTGGCTGCACTTGAACAACCATTCCAAGCTGAAATATCCAGCCCAAGAAACCGTAGAAACGGGGGGGAAAATAAAATGTACGTCTTAAAATAAATGTATCATGCCTGTTTCTAAGGTATGGCAACATGACTGGTGTCTGGCACGCGTGCAAGACACCAGTCATGTTGCCATACCTTAGCTTTTTCTGAACTGACGCCACTGTCATCAGTCAAATTACTGTATAGGTTATAGGTATGTCATCAATGTGTTATCTTTCTTCTTATGTGTCATTACGGTCTGGTTTGACCGTAATATAACCTTCTTCTGATCAGTATTTGGATCTGTTATATATTGTGCTTTCTGTGCAGGTGTGTGTGTGTGTGTGTGTGTGTGTGTGTGTGTGTGTGTGTGTGTGTGTGTGTGTGTGTGTGCGTGCGTGCGTGCGTGCGTGCGTGCGTGCGTGCGTGCGTGCGTGCGTGCGTGTGTGTGCATGTGCGTGTGCGTGTGTGTGTGTGTGTGTGTGTGTGTGTGTGTGTGTCTGTGTGACATATGGTGTCCAGTGCATGGGGAGATGGTGGGCAGAGATGAGAGGAGAGTTCCTGTCATGCTGTGTGTGTGTGTGTGTGTGTGTGTGTGTGTGTGTGTGTGTGTGTGTGTGTGTGTGTGTGTGTGTGTGTCCACACACCCCCACAGAGATGGAGTTTTCCCAACCTGGGACGGGGGAGGGAGGGAGGGAGGGCAGAGGGGGATGGGGGAGGGAGGGAGGGAGGGCAGAGGGGGATGTTCCAGGCTCAAAGACACACCATCAGAATCATGCATGGCATTAACCCAGGGTGACCATGTTTATTTATTTATATTTGACAAATCTCCTTAAATCTTTAAGCAGACAGAAAATACCGGTAATACCAGTATGACAAAGAGGTCTGCAATTGTCTGACACAAGTGACGAGTAAAGAGCAAACGAAAGACATTAAAAAAATAATAAGCAACATCATCCCAAGACAAAAATCAAACCTCGGTTCGAAGTGGAGCGGTGAATCTGAGCAGCTATACCGTGTGTGTGTGTGTGTGTGTGTGTGTGTGTGTGTGTGTGTGTGTTTGTGTGTGTGTGTGTGTGTGCGTGTGCTGCAGAACAGCGCCCCTCCTTTAACTTGTGTGTTGTGTGTGGCCACTCAAGGTATTGCCAGGCTACAGACACGGCCAGCCAGCCAGCCACATACATACATACATACATACATACATACCCACGGACATACCTGTCTATTGGGAGCACTTTCACCGCTCCAAAAACGAGAGAGATAAAATAATTGATGGACACCACATATAATACAATGTAAATATCGTCGTTGTCGGGTGGAAACCTTGTATGTCCAAAACCGTTTGTTTTGTATTTATCATTTTAAAATGATTTAAACTAGTGAAAACAGCCGATCTACAAGCAGACAACGCCTCGCACCGCGAGGCGTTGTCTGCTATGTTTTTTCACCAAGTAAAGCCCTACTTCATCATACAAGGCTGTCGCACAAAAGTAGTGAAAACAGCCGATCTACAAGCACAAAACGCCTCGCACCGCGAGGCGGTGTGTGCTTGTAGATCGTCTGTTTTCACTAGTTTAAGTCATTTTTAACATGGTAAATGCAAAACGATCGGTTTTGGACATACAAGGTTTTCACCCGACACTGACGTTATGCTGGTCGGCAGATTGACAAGGAAGAGGGGGAGGAAAAACACAGGTTTTAACAGAGTTAATTAATGAGCTCTTCTTCTCTAACAATAAGGGTGCCAATATGATCCAATAATGGTTTCCGTGTTTTGTGAAAGGATCCGCCGTGGGAGAACCTTATTCTCTCAAGTTTAATACAATAACAAGATTTTCATGGATCCACCTGTTATGGGTGGGATGGATATATCCATTTAACCTCCTGGCCAGCAAGGCTGTAAATGCAATAACTCGCCATGTGGATGCTGGTGTGCTAGGAATAGAGGAGATTAAAAACCAAACGGCGACCCTTAATCACGGAGATTCTCTTCTTCTTTCGGCTAATTCCCATCGGGGGTCGCCATAGCGGATCATCTGTTTCCATCTGCTTCATGTTCCCTGCGTCTCTCCAGCCACCTGCATGTCCTCTCTCACCGCATCTCTAGACCTCCTCTTTAACCTTCCTCTTCTCCTCTTGCCTGGCAGCTTCATCTTCAGCATCCTTCTCCCAATGTACCCCTCATCCCTCCTCCTTATGTCCAAACCGTCTCAACCTCGCCTCTCTTTAATCCCATACCTTCTAACCCCGGCTGATCTTCTAATGAAGCCTCACTCATACAGGATAAAGGACTATAAATGGAAGCGGTGAAACAAATCAATGAGAGACTAATTTGGAACTGGAACACAATATCTTTGTGGGGTTCTCTCTCCTGATTGGATGACATTTGTACACAACCTGAACATGCAACACTCAGTATACAGTAGAGCTTTCACTTTTAACTCTCCTACTGCCAGATTATTTATTTATTTATTGGGTCTGGTGCCATCAAAAAGCGGCTTACCTTTGCGACGTTATAGTAGATAGACAGACATTTTTTTTAATTTTTTTTTATTGTGCAATAGTGCACTTTGGTCTGCCAGGCAGCAGAGGGCGGCGTCATGCGAGAATGAATGTGAATTTGCCTGTTATGTGTTGAAGAAGGAAATCAACAAGGAAGTGAATTGTTCTCCGTTGATGTTAACGCATAATGGATTTTTTACACCATCACCGCGGAAAATGTGTTTACAGTACACGGCCGCGCGACCCCTCATCAGCTTACAGTCATCAGACGAACGAACCGAACGAGCGCCGTATTGGCACAGAGGTCTCTTGGGAATTGGGGCGAACAGGAACGTCCAAAGTGGTATAAGAGTTAACAATAACATTTTTGTTTGAACAAAGAAATATCACTTAAAGCACCTTTAAGTGACACAGATTGACATTATAGATATCTATTGTTGATTTGTCTTTCTCCTTTCTGGAAATAACAAAAACACCTGTAAACCTGTGACAAGGGCATGTGGTCTTTTAATTCCCACAGCAAACACAAAGTTGTCCGTTAACTGTTGCACCTGTATGGTGACCTGGAGCGACCCAAAAGGTATTGTGGTCATCTCTTTGGGCAGGCTAGAGCGCCAAGTTTCCTCCATATCTCTGTACACAACTATTAGTAGAATTATAATTGCTTTTCATGACAGCTTCCCTCAGAACACATACTCAAAGAGTCAGCTGATATCATCTCACCTTATGTTGGTATAGCGAGCAATTGTGTGCTTCATAGATACACAGGTGCACAATACTGTACACGCACGCACGCACACACACGCGCAGGCACGCCAAACACTCACACTCAGACACACACACATACTGCGCGCGCGCACACATACTGCACGCACGTACGCACGCACACACACACACACACACACACACACACACACACACACACACACACACACACACACACACACACACACACACACACTTTTACTTAAAAAGCCAATCACAGATAAGGCAGAGGGAAGCTAAGACTTTAATTTGGAAACGTCAGTTTGACATGTCTGTCTCTCTCTCTCTCTCTCTCTCTCTCTCTCTCTCATTCTGTCTCGTTATCTCTCTCTCTCTCTCTCTCTCTCTCTCTCTCTCTCTCTCTCTCATTCTGTCTCGTTATCTCTCTCTCTCTCTCTCTCTGACAGAGCAGCTGTCGTGAGGGCAGGTCACCGACTGCTGGAGAAGGCAGTTTAGACAATCAATGCTCATTTACCAGTCGGTAAACATCCAAAACACGCACGCACGCACGCACGCACACACACAGAGGTAGTCACACAGAGAAATGGTAGCAGCTATGCCTGTAGGGGCCATTACTGTAAACTCTGGTTCAACTGATGTTGAGATTGAACAGATTTGGCCTCCCAAACCCATCAGCCGACGGTCAGTCAGAGCTCATTGTATCAGTCAGCCGCTGTCACATGAACAAACAAACAGGACAGACCTGTAGAAACTCCATCTGCTCAATACCTGCCTTCACTCCAGTGCTGGAAATCAGGGGCGTCACAAGGGGTAGGAAAGTGGGACTGAGTTACCAGGGCCCAAGGTGGAGGGGCCCTATCGTAACTTTAGCTATTGAAAAATAGCAGATATATGTTCTTATCTATGAAAAGAACATTTTGAAATCGCTAAACAAAGGGTAGTTATTAAATGTAGTATATCAAATAATGTAATATTAAAATATGTTTTCACATAGGATCAAAGGTTATATGGTCATGATTCACCTCCATCCTGGATGGCTTGGTTCGAGGCTTAACATAATTGTTATAAATATTTTTGTTAAAGTCTATGGCGAAAATGAATGGGGAATGACGTAGTGACCCCAGGAATCCACTTCCGCTGCGATGCTCTATACTTCGGCTGTTAGAGATAAATACAAGCTCACAATGTGTGAATGGGTTCAAAACAAAAATTCACTTTTTGAAATTTGCTTATTTTGATGCAACTACTTTTGTACTTTTGCTCAAGTTTCCCCTCTATACCAGCAGTAAGCAGTGGACCTGCAGAAGCACACACACTACCCTCTCACTGTATTTTGATGTTCTCACTGTTTGTTTTGGTAGACAGGGATGTTTTTGGAATACCAATTATATATATTTTTTTTAAAGGGAAATGGTGGGTAAAAAAAATGACAATTATTTTGTTATTTAAACACAGGTAAAAATTACATATATGCCTGCAAATATAGGGGCTGTTAAGTATGACATCCTTTTGTAGGCAGAGGAGAATTTCTGCCCCCAGTTTCCGTGAATCTTTTTACTATTTTTTACTATTTACACATTTTTCTTCTCTTTGTTGTTGAAAGGAAAGTGTTAGAATTATACTTTAGTCGTTATTTTTGTCTCGGATCTATTGAAATAGCGAGGGACAGAAAATGCTCTGGGGGCAGAGTTCTCCTCTGCCTACAAAATGATGTCACGGCTTAAAAGCCCCTATGCCGTAGGGCCAAAACTCCAAAATGTAAATTTTCCATAAAATGAGAAGACATCGAGCTCAAGTGGAGTTGGGAGGTTTTTGCCGAAGCGCTTTTTACTACTTTTCATTGGTTCAATATACTTAAACAACACACAGAGGTTTGTCGTAAAGGGTGCCACAACAGCGCCACTTGGTCACCCAGCGGTATTGCAGCTCATGCTACATACAAAGTTACAAAGTTACATACATAGTTACACACGCAGTCACGCATTGGAGACGCATACTTTCCATTGGTTCAATATTTTTTTTACCCAACACACAGACGTACAGGTTGTTCAATAGCACAGATTTATGAAAATAAATCAAAAACCTCAAAGATTTAGTATTTCTTTCAGACAGATGAAAACACACAGGAGGCGGCAACTGGGTATGGCAAGGTATGGCAGCTGCCATACCTTGGCTACAGGGGGGGAAAATGACTTCATCATGCGTGTTGCTAAGGCATGGCAACATGACTGGTGTCTTGCACGCGTGCGAAGGCGCGCGTGCAAGACACCAGTCATGTTGCCATACCTTAGCTTTTGCTCGACTGACGCCACTGCCCCAAACCTGCTTCTTCCTCTCTCTCCTACATTGTAACCCCCCCCCTACCCCCCCCCCTCCGCCCCCCCACACCCAAAGCCATGACCTCCTTGCCCTACACTAGGAAACAGACCAGCGTGACACGACGTGCTGTTTATTATCATGCTCTGCCCTTCATAATTCTTTATTAACTTTCATAGTTGCCATGGAAGCCAGAGAGGAGATAGAGGGAGAGGAAATGGGTGTGTGTACAGTATACGCGTGTGTGCATGCATGCAGAGTGTGTGTGTGTGTGTGTGTGTGTGTGTGTGTGTGTGTGTGTGTGTGTGTGTGCGTGCGTGCGTGCGTGCGTGCGTGCGTGCGTGCGTGCTTGTGTGTGTGTCAGGAGGGGAGGGGGGTCGTTGCATGTATCACAAATAGAAAATCTACCACAGATTGAGTTATGTTGAATGTAATTTAATCGCGTTTGTGTCGACGCAAGACGAGTGCAGCGTGCAGTATTTCTGCAATCCATGCATGTATGTGATGAGCTCTGAACTGATGGAGAAGGGAGCATATATGGGAGAACTCAGGCAATGAAGACTAATAAATATTTCATCGATCATATCGTGCAATTTAGATTTTTTGCTGGCAAACGTCACTTTTCTGCTTTGAAATAAGGTGGTGGGCTGAAGCCGTGCCTTCCTCCGCACTGAGCTCCGGCACGTTTGACTTCTCATTCCAGCTTCAACCAATCCACCAAGTCTCTACCCTATCGCCACGGTCATCAGCTATGTCAATAATAACCCTGGAAGATAGAGATCTTTTAATACTCCTTTTTTTTCATTTACATGCAAACAGCAAGAAGGTTCGACAGAATGCACAAAGCGGTTTCGTTCATTTTGTCGTGCCTAGAAAGGTGCGCTCAGTAGAATCAGAATCAGAATGAACTATGTCTATGCGATACATGCAATTTAAGAATGTACACTCGCCCCTGGGCTTTATTAAAACTGAATAAAAAGATTTGAAAAGAAAGAATCAGAAATACCATTTATTGTCACATCACACAAGTGCTGGTGTAAACGAGAGTCTGGAGTTTTTGTGTGTGCATGATCTCAACATCAGCAGTAGAGGACAAACCTATGCCAGGAGGCACACTCTAATAATAATAGCAGTATTATTAGATGTATGCGGTTACATTTCTACCTACAGCTATGAAAGAGTAGCACGGCGTGCGATTGTGTCCTGGGATGTCCCGATCACATCTCCCAAACCATGTTATTTTCAAATCCGGCATGCTCGTTTGACAACTCTACATGTCATGGGATTTCAAGACAGCACTGTATTAGTCTGTATTTGTTTTGATTCAAGCTTTGCAGAGCCTAAACGCTGTAAAAGATACATCCCATAAGCCGGAGGGACAAGAGCATTGTAATTGCCTTTAATTGACACTTAACCAATAGTTTGGAGGGCCGGCTCTGTGATTATAAAAAAAGGAAAAGACATATTTGTAAATTTTTAAAATACACAAGTAATATGATTAATATGATTTACTATTCTGTCCATAACGGCACATAACTCGGTAACGGCTCATGTGTGACCGTCGCAACGCTCGACACGTCGACTTGCTCGCTACCGCTCGCTCGGCGGTGTCTCACGTGGCTCATGGTCGCCTGCGACTGCGCGCCTCCGTCGTCATCACCGAAAACAAGCGCTCCTTTCCCTTGCAGCCCCCCGCGTACCCCACCGTTGCGCTCAGGGTCCATGGGAAAAGCGCGGTCACGGAGGAGATAATATGGTTGGCCTACATGATGTAACGGGACATGGCAGGTCATTCGGCTGCCATCTCACAGACATTTTGAGACAGTATTCTGTGCACCAGTCTGAAGCTGAACCTCCTGCTCCACTCAGGTCAGACCCGGTGAGAGGGCGAACAGAGACAGACATGAATTATTATAGGTTTATAAAATGTGCAAGGGGATGAATTGGCACATTTCATCTACCCAGCGGTGCTCGCAACACTGAAGTACTTCAACAGCTTGCGATTCAGGCACCGAAGAAGTATAGCAATAGGTATTTGTTGTCAAAAAGCACCGAAGCGGACAGAACGTAAACAACAAAATCACCTTTACTTCATGATCTTGTAGCTCGGCCGTTTTCAGCAAAGCGACACCGTCGTACAACAAAGTATAATTCCAAGCGTTATCCCTACAGCACTGCAAAGCAAAATGAATCACAGGGGTGAGGGGCGTTCACCGTAGGCCATACATGGTCAACTGGCGGCCCGGAGGCCACATGCGGCCCCCACCTTCACTTAATGCGGCCCGCAGGTTAATATCAGAATACCAATATATTATTGGTTTCAGCTGTTATAACTCCAAACGTGCAAACATGACAAGCTTGAATTACTTCAGTCGACTTTATATTAGTATCTTCTTGATGACTAGTAGCCTACTACTAGTCTTTTTTTATGTCCAATGCATTTGTGATTAAGTTCATAAAAGTAACATAAGTAACATAATAACCTGTACATGCATTTGAAATTAAATAAAAAGTTACTTTTCAGACTTCCAATTAAAACATTAGCAAAAATAAATAAATTTATTTGACTGTATATGCATTGTGGCCCTCTGGAGTGTGTGTGAAAATATAGCGGCACTTTCCAGCTTCAAAGTTGCCCACCCCTGCCGTAGGTTATATACAGTCTGGTGCATCGTGCGTTCATCGCGTTCTACTGTCTGGGTGCATTGTGCGTTCATCGTGTTCTACTGTCTGGGTTCATTGTGCGTTCCCCAGGACCAACATCCAGACAGGGCTTTCATAAAGAAGGAAAGTGCACAGCACGGCTGCCAGTGGTGCTGACTGTTCATTGAAGCCTGGTAGCTGAGAGACCCCACTGATTTCCACTGAGTTTTGACCCAGACTCCCAAATCATCTCGGGGGCCGTTTTGCTACTCATAGGCCATGAAAGATTCAGCCCTCCATCAGATGAATTATATATCCGAGTGTTACTCATTTTACTCATGTGCTATTCTCTCCCCAACCTCGTCTCCTCGTGCACAGCAAAATCCAGAGTAATGATTTTATTAGAGCATAAAAATGGGACCCGTACGAGTAAAAACTAACTCTTTTTTTTTTTATGTGTGGACTCAATTGTTCATTTCTTCACAGAAGACGGGGGAAAATGCGATTCATATCTGATAATATAGCGCCGAGAGATATGAGGCAGAAAACCAATAATGCTATTCCGGTGCGGATGGGATTGTACTTTATGAATAGTGCAGTGTATCATGAATGATGGAATGTGGCATATTTTCGGTATATTGTATGTATTGTTGTCATGATAGAGGTGAAAGCTTGCCGCTTTCGAAATAAATTGTCATAATGACACCTGTGTCATTGAATAGCCAGCTCACCTCACTGTTGAATGAACGCATACACACACAGTTGAGGCTGTGTATGCAGGCCTACATATTGACTTATATATGTTGTTGTGTGTATATATATATGTTGCAGTTTGTTTGAAGAACCAGTACGATTGAAAAAGGGGCGTTCGTTTTCTATTGACCATGACGGATTTCTTTTTAAAGGGCTGTCGTTCCAAATTTTCACAGCAGCCATATTGACAAAAAAACGTTTAAGACAAAACACAGGTAGGCCTATTATCAACAGTGTTGGTTATCGTTACTTTTTAAAGTAACTCATTAAGTTACAGCGTTATTGCATTAAAAAGTAATCTGTTACGTTACTGCGTTACCCACTGAGAAAAGTAACTCGTAACTCATTTACTTTTATGTTACCGACCATTAAAACCCACCTGCGAGGAAGTTTGGTAAACATAAAATAGAGTGCAGCCTGTCTAAGAATTGGCGCGACCTGGTCGCATGTCGCCCTGAGGCGTCTTACTAGTAGGTCTAAATGTAACTAGGTAACGCCATTATTTTGGAAAAGGTAACTGGTAACGAAACTACTAAATTGCAAAGCGAACTCGGAACAGACCTAACACCATTACATAACACTGTTAGTTATAACACTGTTACACACAACACTGGTTATCAATTATACCAGTAAGACTCCCTAATCGGGAGATAAGCGACCGTCAGGTCGCAGCGTGATTTTAGAGCAAAATGTGTAGGAGCAGTGTCCAAAAATGTGTTTGAAAAAATCGGCCTGACACTGGTTATCAATTATACTAATAGCAAGTACATGTTCCATTTGGGTAGCAGAGCCTTTCCAGAGAGCCACCATGCACAATAGCAACACCCTGCCTGTTTGACCTTCATTAGTAGCATTGATAACACTTGTGTGTAATGCACCATGCCATTATAGCTGCTGTGAAAGAGGTCTATTGTACAATCCACTTTGTGGGAGCAAAATGCTACTGTAGATGAGTCAGTAGCGTTGTTGTGTAAGCGGACAGATCCATAATGTAGGGTTGCCAATTAACTGAGATTCAAATAAGGCCCTTATGAACAAGATACAATCCTGTATAGTATATGTGCAGTTAGTCCAAGTATCACCGTAAGGTGTATTAAAGTTCTACCACTTGAACCCCAGCATCCTTATTATGGAGGGAACATTATCTGATCTACAAGGTCACAACGCAGATTGGCTGTTTTTGGCAAAGAGAAAAAAGCTGTCCAAGTACAGAGACAACTCCAGTTTTCTAAGTCTATGGGTTTAAGTGGTTTACAACCTTTATTATAACATGTATATACAGTATGAGCTGTTTGAACCTTGCAAGATTTGTGTCATTGATTGTTTCCCAAAAAATAAGGAACAAAGTGTGTCGCTTATCAGTTCAATAACGCAGTGGTTCTCAAACTATTTCATGTCAGGGACCCCCAAATTGACATTTATTAGCCCACGGACCCCCATTTGAAAAGATAAGCCAGGGACCCCCATAAGAGATGATTGTTACGGCTCTAGGAGTGATTCTCAACCATTTTGATTTCAAGTACCCCCCCAGTTTGACATGCATTATAGGGTACAGTCTGTATGGACCCCAATTAATGGCATTTCTATCTCTGGGACCCCAATTTATATGGTAAAACCAATGTTAATTTAACTCTGAGAGGGTACAATTGGAACCAAATGGTCCATTTGGTTCTTAATTATCATTTAACTGAGGACCCCCTGGAACTCCCTCAAGGACCCCTGGGGGTCCCCAGACCCCACTTTGAGAACCACCGCAATAAGGGACACGTCTTTTAGTTTCCAAATACCATTCCTTATTTCAAGGGACAGTTGGCAAGCCTACTTCCATGCCAGTCAAAAGAGCGGGTGCCAGTGTGCTCTTCTTCAAGTTTCCTGAATAAATAAAGAAATACATATGATTCATCCTCCAGGGTTTCTATGGTCACAGTAATGACCTCCAGAGGCAAAAGACTTCATAATTTGTGGTGACTCACTTCTGAGCTGCTGCAGACAGACACACTGGAACTCTGGCTCCCATAGCTGTTGGGCAGAACTTAGGGATGTGGTATCGGTACTCGCAGTATCGGTACTCGCACCGATACCGGCCTATTTTGCTGTACTCGTCCGATATTCCTCACGGCAGCGCCAGATACCATTTTGTTTCATAAATATGTTGGTTACAACATATCAAAAGTCCTAAGACACAGTTTTGTGTGTGTTAGTTCAACTAATGAACAGTGTTTTCACCTTCTCTCACTCTAGGCATGACAACATAATTATTTAAAGCATTTTATTTTGGAGCGCCACACACTATGTAAGCACTTATAAAGAAACTTAACTTACAGTATTGGTATTCGGTATCGGCAATTACTCAAATTAAGTACTCATACTTGTACTTGGTCAGCAAAAAAGTGGTATCGGGACATCCCTGGGCAGAACCCTCTTCTCTCCATATTTTTGTAAACGAACGCACTGCTGACTATACAGTGTCGCACAAAAGTACCAAACACTGCCGATTGAGCTAGTACAGTAGATCTGCCATTTTAGCTATGTAATTAACCAAACAGCTAAATGTAATTTGAATCCTGAAAAGTAACAGTTTTGGACATACAAGGTTTCCATCCGACGGTGGCGATATGAAGGTGATTGACACTTGACTGAATGGCCATCGAAGCAGTGTGCAATAACTGGCCTCCTCATCACCTTGCACCTTATACCACCTCCCTTCTTCTTCTGCTCCCATTCCTTCTACACCAAGGGTCTTCAACAGGGGGTCCAGGACCCCTAGGGGGTCCTCAGAGTTACTACAGGAGGTCATCCAAATCTTTGAGTGGAATATATATGTTTTATATTAACTATACTTGAACCCTAGTGTCCATATTCTGATAAATTTAGCCAAAAATAGCAGATCTACAAGCTCACAAGCTTGTAGATCTTCTAAGAGCTTTGGTGTATTGGAGAAAAAGAGCAGACTAAGTACAGAGTGAAAGGTCAAGTTGATTAAGAATTGACGGTTCAAGTGGTTAAATATCTGAAAACACAAATTGACATGAATCCAACATACACTGATGATTGTGCTGTCAAACAATGAAACTATGTGGAATCTATGAAAAGGTTGTGGGGGTCCCTGCTTCATCTCTCTCTCAACTAAGGGGTCCTTGGCCTGAAAACGTTGAAGACCCCTGTTCTACACCTCCCTCCCTCACCTGCCAATAGTCACTAGAATAGCGTTCCGTCCTCCCTGGCTCATTTCTCTCTCTCTCTCTCTCTTTCTTCCACCCCCCTCCCCTGCCGGTTTCACACACAGGGTCCATCGATCAGGTAGAATGGTGGTTGGAGAGACCAGACGCCAGGGAATCCACCCCTGAGAATGTCTGAGACACAAAGCATTAAGGGTGATTTATACTTATTTGCGCGCCGGTGTCGCACACCGAAAATAGCTGATCTCACAGGCTCACAACGTGTCACGTTTCCCTTCCTGTCTTTTCTGTCTCGTCTCTTTCATTATCTCCGACCAGGCTGGGATGCGGAGATTAAAAACGGGCCTCCCTATGTGGAGAGTGTCATGAAACAATCTTACGGTTCTAAGAGTTATAGGCCCAAACACGCCACCGTGTAAGGCCAATTTGAAAGATTGGGAGTGGAGTGTCTTTCTTGGCTTATTGGGAGAATGCATGAAAGATTTGATGCCAATTGATCTAGAGGTGTGTGAGATTATCTGTGTGAGCACACACACATGCGCGACCGCGACCACGGTTTTCCCGGTGACCCTGAGCGCAACGGTGGGGGCCAATGGGCAAGGAGGGTCGCGAGCTTATGAGAAACAACTAAAATAAGACCTTAAAACCTGGCGAAAACAGTTGCGTGCATTAGCGCAAGATGACGATAAAGGAAATCATTGAATGGAAAACATTAAATTAACTTCTCAAAAGCCTACTAGTGAAACTAGTGGAACCGCGATCTTGCCACACGTGAATAATTGTGGTTGTAAACAATAACACAGACAATATAAATCCTTATTAGTCTAGTAGTGGGAAGAAGGGGTTCCAAATGACTTTTACATTTCTTGCAATTGGCGACGAGTCTCTTACGAAATCGGCAAGAGTGCCTCTCAATACATAAAGCTATATAACCTCTCCGCCGTCGCCACACGTGCACGCACGCACGCGCGCACGCACGTGCACACGCACACACACACACACACACACACACACACACACACACACACACACACACACACACACACACACACACACATTTTTTTTTCATGATTTGTATTTTTCCGGGAGTATAACGGTTCTGTAATGTTCAAACATAAGCCTCTCAGACCTACTTACTTACAGTACTTATACGTAGCTTCCTTACAGTGTGTGTCTGGGTCTCTTTGTCTCTCTGAACCCCCTCCTGCAAATACGCCTAGATTGTTCTTCATCATGCACTGCAATAACCACCCCACAGGGGACCACTCCATATGGCACATTAACAGTTAAAACGCATAACAGGTATTTGCCAGGATATTCTGCCCTCCAGTTCCTCCCCTCCTCTCCTCAGCACTCCTCCCCCACTTTCTTCTGCTCCCCCTCTCCCCATTTCCTTTCCTTTGTTTCTGCACCCTTAATGTCTTATGTGCCCCCATTATTACCTTCCAAACACCCAAAGCTGTTAATACACCCAGCACACAGCAAGGAGTTAAACTGTATATATGACAGCCAATCAAGCCTTAGTTTCTGTCTCCAAGGACCATTCTACCCCCGCCCCTCAATCCTTTATTAAACCATTCTTTTCTTCTCGTCCTATAGTGCGCTTTCAGACCGTCTTTGTTCGGCTATATTAATGCCGTGCATCATAGTGGCTGCTGACGCCTCTCCACTTCTGACAGGTTGAGTGGTTTTTGACAGCTGACGATGGAGACGACATATTGCCGTGCAGTGACTGCAGTCCTCCACATCTGAAATAATTCCCAGCGTTTTTTCAGCTACTGAAGGGTTGGATATGGCTTTTGTACAACTAGTGCTTTCACCGCCTGGCTATTGGGCATTTCTCTTTTTGTTTAGTTATAATCTGTGATGTTGTCGCGTTGCTGCTTTGAATGAGGTTGTGCCTGTATCAAGAATAAGACTGTGCGTCATCTTTATTCTTTATTTGGATCACCATTAGCTCCCACAAGTGGTCGCTAGTCTTCCTGGGGGTCCACATAAGAATAAACATTAATTCACTGTATGCTAAGCTTCACTTAGCTAAACAAGCGAAGTGAAATATCATAAAATACAATGAACAATTGTATTGTTGCCCCAACGCAAGGTGTGGGTTGCATCCGCCATGAACCAAGGAATCAATCCATGGGGTAAAATAGTGTTTCTACAACATACAGATGACACCGTATGTGGTGCACCCTATGGTCAGACTAATGAAAATCCGGTCGTTTATGGGCCATCTGGCGCCAGGTTATTCACAAACATGAAATGCACATCCGGAGGGGGCCGCCGTCATAGGGTGACCACGCAGCCTAGTCACAGTTGGCACCCAACAGTCACCTGGCTGCATGTTTCATTGTTCCCTTCTGTCTAGACTGGATTCTAACTTATGCTTTCTTGTGCGTACTGCAGGTATATGGCCTTGAAAGTGGTAGGTTAAGTGAATGTCAGAACTAATATGGCTAGATATTCAGAGTTTCTGGAAAAGTCTGAAACCAAGGCCACATTGCATTCTGGTACGGTGGTCTGACCAAGCCGTATAAGTGAAAACATTCTAGTCTCGCCTAGAGTAGTGGAAATTAAAATAGAACATTTTAATTTCAATTTTCTGCACAGACACCCATGTGTAAAGATTTTAGGCCAGGGACACCCATAAGAGAAGATTTTTCAAAAATGGGTGTGTCAGCTATTTTGAGTAGCTGAGTAACTGTAGGCTAGGTTTAAAAAACGGTATATTTCCAAATAATAGCCCGCAGGTGCAAATAGACACCCGGTTCTTTTAAGCGCCGAGGGTTCAAATCGATTTTGCAAATTAAACGCCTGGGCTACAATTTGGAAAAATACAGTAAGCATTGAATACTTTGAATAGCAATACAAGGCAACTGAAAAACAGTTTTTGTGAAAAAGTATTTTAGTCCAACCAAGCAACAGCAACCAATGTGCGTGAAGAGGGGCGGGACCGTGCGTGGGCGAGACAAGACAAAGGATCAATTAACACTTTCGGAATTGACTGTGTTTGTATGAGATATATGTAAATGAGAAAGACAGCGATAGATAAGCAGGCAGACATAGTGACAGTGGGACTATGTCTGATCATGTTTGGGACTCCCATGAGTGTAGTGCAGACTAAATTGGCGACACACCAGGAGCGGCGTAATGCTACAGTATGATAATGATATGATAATTGGAAGTAAAATGGGGTTGAAACTGAACATGTGCCTCTCCGCATAATCACCGAGCAGTCTCCGGCTGTTTGATGTGATGTATGCTAATTTCATACATGTGAAGTATGCTAATTTGACACAGTTCATTTTCCAAACCGA